>NW_026015769.1:0-31423 GCF_020379485.1 Brassica napus | reverse complement strand
AAGAATGAAGGGAATGAGAGAGAGCAAGTATTTATAGGGAAGGAAGGGGCGCCTCCCCGAGGCGTCATCATTAAACATACGTGGGCCTGGGAACAGTCACCTAGCCGCCGAAGGGATCGAGGCGTCGCTTCGACTTCCCGTAATAACCAGCTCAGGTCCGACTAGAACCAACGGTTAGAAAATCTGACTAGACCGAAACCGGTTCGATTAACATTCTGCTAAACCGGTCGACACAACACAGAGTATCTGACGGTATCTCACCACACCCGATTCGGAGACCTTCCTACAAAACGATCCATCTGTCTTCCCGAACCTAAAACTTCTTAAAATTCATCAAATCGAATAGGATCTTCGTCTCGATGAACTGGGGGGACTTACTGTAAAGGCCCAAAAGACAGATGGCCTAGCCCATATGAAGCATAACAACGACTCGGAGCGAAGCCTCGAACGGTCGAACCCGAGGGAATGATTCGGCGTAATGATGTGGTCTTCTCGGCCCAGCGAGTTAAAAGCCCATTACGACGACGCAAACTAGGTCACGGGAGAGCGTGAGGTCAGCTATAAAAGGGAGAGGAAAGGCAACGAAGAGAGGATCCGAAATCACTGATACACACTGAGACGGCTAGATTAGGGTTTTCACCTTTGTTGCTTCGTCTTGTTGTAGTCTCTCCGGAAAAGCCCTCGAGGCTCCGACACCTTTCTCTTTACGCATTTCCTTTCCTTGTAACCTATGAAACACTCTCTTGACCATTAATATGACGTCTTTGCTTAAACCCACCTTAAAACCGAACGTTCTCTCGTTCCGTACCGTTTCCCGTTGAAACAATTGTGTGTTCGTTTGTGTTGGATCCAGGACCAGAAATGGACCGTGGTAAGGTAAAAGCACCATGAGGACCGCGGCCATGGGAAGATGTGTGGTGATTGGGTTGATTCTGAAAATTGTGTAATTATTGTAGCCTATTGTGCAACTTGTGAACTTATGCGATTCTAGTGTGTGATCTATTTATTAGGATGATGAATGATGTATGAACCTTGGTTATTATCTATGAAATATCTATTTGCCCTAGTTGATGTTGGAATGTTTAAGTGTGAATGTTGAGAACCTCAAAACTCTGAAAAAGACTTAGAATTATTTAACACTTGAACTTGAATATGAAAATGAAACTGATTGCATTGTTTGGTGAGGCCGCGGTCTGGTTGGATTGGGGAATCCAGGATCGGGTCTTACAAGTTTGTATCAGAGCATTCTTGATTCTAGGATTTGTTGGGTTATTGGTTCACCACACACTTGGCCGTTTGGACTCATGGTGAGATAGTTGGGTTCTAAGTAATCTTTTGTACTGATTAACTTACGAGTGATTGAGGTTTGTGTGTTCAGTTGTGGACTAACCTTTTGTTTGTGTTTGCAACTCCTAAGGGTACAAGAATGTATAAATCTCGGAAAGGAAAGGAGGCAACTGGAGCGTCTGGAGCAGTGGGGCAGGATGGTGCTGAACAGACCAGAGTGTTACCAGCTGGAACCATTCCAACCACAGTACTACCGGCTCAGGTGGAGAAGGTGGAAAATGCAACCGGACTTCCAGTGGGTCCAACTCTTCCTACTGAGGTTAATGAAACTAATGTGGACGAGCAGCAAGAGCAAGTCCATGGAGACGATACTGGGTCGTCCAACGTTGGTGCTGGGAGTGGCCAGAATGTTGATGCAAGCAATGTTCGGGTCACAGGTGCCGAGGAGGTCATAGAGCTGACCATAAGGGGCTTGGTGGAGGCTATGCAGATCATGGGAGCTCAGATCGCCTCCTTGACACAGGCGTTCACACCATTGGTGAACTCGTCTGTGGGACAGGCTAATCCTCCGGTTCGGGTTGCTGCTGGAGTGGCTGATGTTGGTGCTGGCCGTGTGGCTGAGGTGATTGAGATTGCCCCTCCGGTCAGGCCAGTGCATTGTATGGACTACCTGAAGGTGCTGGAGCATATCTCCAAGTTGGGGACCAAACACTTTGCTGGAAGTGTTGATCCTATGGAGGCGGTCGAGTGGAGAACCAGGTTGGTTCGAAACTTCAAGTCCACACGATGTCCTGAGGATTACCAAAAGGACATAGCAGTACACTTCCTGGAGGGAGATGCACATAATTGGTGGTTAGCTTTGGACAAGCGTACCGATGGTACCATTGAGCACTTTGCTGACTTTGAGGTTGAGTTCAACCATAAGTACTTTCCTGCTGAGGCGTGGGATCGTTTGGAGTCCAAGTTCCTGGACTTGACTCAGGGACGGAGGACTGTCCGTGAGTATGAAGAAGAGTTCAACCGACTCAGGAGGTATGTGGGAAGAGAACTAGAGGATGAGAAGGTTCAGGTCCGAAGGTTCATCCAAGGGCTAAGGGTGGAGCTTCGAACCTACTGTTCTGTTTGTAAGTTCCACACGGTTTCTGAGTTGGTTGAGAGGATGGCCTTGCTGGAGACCAACCTCACCGAGGAGGGTAAGCAGAAGCTGAAGAGTGTGGTGGTATCCTCGGGTCAGAGTGGTGACAAGAAGAGGAAGAGGGACTCGACCGAGGAGGGTAAAACCTCAAGTGGTAGGTTCAGAGTGCCCAAAGTGTGGTCGATACCACGGTGGAGGGTGATGGAAGGCCATGGGCGCCTGCACTCGATGTGGTAAGATGGATCACTCAGCCAAGGATTGTCCAAGTCCGTTGGGTGAGTCCAGGACCTGTCACCACTGCGGCCAGAAGGTCCATTACCGCAGGGATTGCCCTAAGTTGCAAGGCAACCCGAGTAAGGGTCGTGGAGAGGCTAACAGGCCAGTCCAGGGACGAGGCCAGACCTCAACACCTCGTGTGTATGAACTATCCAAGGATGTGGATGGGACTCAGCCTTTCCAAGCGATCACTGGTAACATTCTAGACTACTACTTTTACAATTCCAGTAGAATTGCATGGTATGGAACCTAGGATGGATAGATATACTTTGATGGGTCTTGTGTAGGGACCTTAAGTATTGGTGGTGTGGAAACACGCACATTATTTGATACTGGAGCTACACATAGTTTTGTGAGTCCAAGTATGATTGGAAAAGGTTTGTTCCAGTATGGAACATGGGATGGTCCTGAACGGGTGAGTGCGGCCGGAGGGCAAGTTATGAACTCACTCGGTCTGGTTAAGGACATCCCTGTGGTAATCTTGGATAGGCCGATGCCTATTGATCTGATTGTTGTCCCCCTCAAGCATCATGAAGTGTTCTTGGGCATGGACTGGTTGGGAAAGTATCGGGCAACTCTAGATTGTCACCGGGGAAGGGTGCAACTTGAGAACGAGTTTGGACCCCCGATTAAGTACCAAGGAATCAAGCCAACCTCTTGTAGTTTGGTGGTTTCAGCAGTCCAAGTAGAACGGATGCTTGGAAATGGTTGTGAGGCCTTTTTGGCTAACATTTACACTGATGAGGTTGTAGGGGCCTGTGACCCAGAGGGTATAACGTTGGTTCGGGAATTTCAGGATGTGTTTGGGGCACTACAGGGCATTCCCCCTGATAGGGCTGACCCATTCATCATTGAATTGGAACCTGGAACGGCCCCATTATCAAAAAGTCCATATAGAATGGCACCAGCTGAGATGGCAGAGCTGAAGAAGTAACTTGAGGAGTTGCTTGAGAAGGGGTTCATACGCCCTAGTGTATCACCTTGGGGAGCACCAGTCCTAATTGTTAAGAAAAAGGATGGTAGCTTTAGGTTGTGCATTGATTATAGGGGTTTGAACAGGGTGACTGTGAAGAACAAGTACCCTTTACCCAGGATTGATGAGTTGTTTGATCAACTCCGTGGAGCCAAGGGGTTATCCAAGATTGACCTGGCCTCTGGGTATCATCAGATCCCCATTGCACCAGATGATGTGAGGAAGACAGCGTTCCGAACTAGGTATGGCCACTATGAGTTTGTGGTTATGCCGTTCGGACTGACCAATGCACCTGCTGCATTCATCAAGATGATGAACGGCATCTTCAGGGAATACTTGGACGAGTTTGTGATCATCTTCATTGATGATATACTCGTGTATTCCAAGACAAAGGAGGACCATGAAAGACACCTTAGGGCGGTTTTGGGCCGTCTGAGGGAACAGAAGCTCTTTGCTAAGCTAAGCAAGTGTAGTTTCTGGCAGAAGAGCATTGGGTTCCTTGGACATGTGGTGTCTGATAAAGGAGTCTCAGTGGATCAAGATAAGATCAAATGTATTCAGGAATGGCCACAGCCAAAGAATGCTACGGAAGTTAGAAGCTTCTTGGGGTTGGCTGGTTATTACAGATAATATGTCAAGGGGTTCTCGAGCATAGCTCAACCTATGACTAAGCTGACAGGCAAGGACGTGAGGTTCACATGGTCTGAGGAGTGTGAGAAAAGTTTTGCAGCACTCAAGAACATGTTGACTAATGCACCTGTCCTGGTGTTGCCTGAGGCTGATCAGCCTTATGTGGTGTATACGGATGCATCCATAACTGGTCTTGGTTGTGTTTTGACACAACATGGGAAGGTGATAGCCTATGCTTCCAGACAGCTAAGGAAGCATGAGGGTAACTATCCGACCCATGATTTGGAGATGGCTGCAGTAGTATTTGCATTAAAGATATGGAGATCATATCTTTATGGTGCCAAGGTGCAAATACTCACAGATCATAAGAGCTTGAAGTACATATTCACTCAGCCTGAGTTAAACTTAAGGCAGAGGAGATGGATGGAGTTTGTTGCAGATTATGATCTGGACATAGCTTATCATCCTGGGAAAGTTAACCTAGTGGCTGATGATTTGAGCCGCAGAAGGGCTGAAGTGTCATCTGAGAGGGAGGCAGATGAACTGGAAGGGATGATCAGGTCCTTGAACCTCAACACCTTGGTTGGTTCAGATGAGCCATTGGGGTTGGAGGCAGTGAACCAGGCTGATCTCCTGACCAGGATCAGGCAAGCACAGGGCCTGGATGAAAATCTAAAGAAGGTAGCCGCCAATGACAAGACCGAGTACCAGACAACTGACAATGGTACCATCTGGGTCAATGGGAGGGTCACTGTTCCTAATGGTAAGGAACTCAAAGAAGAGATTATGAGACAGGCTCATAAGTCTAAGTTTTCAGTTCATCCTGGACTGAACAAGATGTATAGGGATCTGAAAAGGTACTACCATTGGGTGAGGATGAAATCTGATGTTGCAGAGTGGGTGGCTAAGTGTCCCACTTGTCAACTGGTGAAGGCAGAACATCAGGTTCCCAGTGGTCTACTTTAGAACCTACCCATACCAGAATGGAAATGGGATCACATCACAATGGATTTTGTGACTGGGTTTCCCACGACCAGGAATAAGAAAGATGCAGTATGGGTTGTGGTTGATCGGCTGACCAAGTCGGCTCATTTCCTGCCTATCAAGAAGGGGGATGGGGTCGACAGGATTGTGCAAGTGTACCTAGACGAGATAGTGAGGTTGCATGGTGTTCCAGCAAGCATTGTCTCGCATAGGGATCCAAGATTTACATCATATTTCTGGCAGGCTTTCCAAAAGGCCTTGGGAACCAGAGTGAATATGAGCACTTCTTATCATCCCCAAACGGATGGGCAATCTGAAAGTACAATCCAAACCTTGGAGGATATGCTAAGGGCGTGTGTGTTAGACTGGGGAGAGTCTTGGGAAAGACACTTACCCTTAATGGAGTTTGCTTACAACAACAGCTTCCATACAAGCATTGGTATGTCGCCATATGAGGCTTTGTATGGTAGGCCGTGCAGGACACCCCTATGCTGGACCCAAGTGGGGGAGCGTAGAATGTTGGGTCCTGAGATTGTAGAACAGACCACTGAGAAGATCAGGATGGTCAAAGAGAAGATGAAGGAGGCGCAGGACCGCCAAAAGAGCTATGCAGACAAGCGTAGGAAACATCTTGAGTTTGAGGTCAATGACCTGGTGTATCTCAAGATGGTTACCTTTAAGGGTAGGACCAGGGTTTCTGGACGAAAGAAACTGGATCCTAGGTACTTGGGTCCATTCAGGATCATAGAGAGAGTGGGTGTAGTGGCATACAAGTTGGACTTGCCATCAGCAATGGATGCATACCACAACGTGTTCCATGTATCCCAACTCCGGAAATGCTTGTCTGAACAAGACATTGTCTTGCCCGAGATTCCTTCTGACCTTGGTAAGGACTTGGCTTTGGAAACCTTGCCGGTTCAGATTGTAGATCAGTCAGAGAAAACTATGAGAAGGAAGACAGTTCCCTTGATCAAAGTGGTGTGGGATTACAATGGTAAAGACCTCATCACTTGGGAAACATAAGCAAAGATGAAAGCTATGTATCCGGATTGGTACAAACAATTTCTACCGGATGAAACACTTAACATGGATTCGAGGACGAATCCTAAGTTAGTGGGGGAGACTTGTCATGTCCCCGATCCTAGATAGGATCGGCCGGACGGGCCATGGTGCGGGGAGACGCACCAGTCAGGTCATTGGACCTTGAGACAAGCGTATCATGGCCCTGAATGAAGGTTAAGGGCATCAGTCAGCTGAGACTTAACCAGGATACGATGGAACCAAGGTTAAAGGAGTTGAGTGAGTGTTTAGGCAGCTGGACGAGTGTTGGGTTGAGTTCAATCAGCTCGGTTTAGCTGGTATTCAGTTCACCATGATCTGTTCAGCTCACGGGAGCTGGTGGACTAGCTCACTCAGCTGGGAACAGCTGGAGGTCAGCTCAACCCAGTGGAACGGTGCGTTCTGGTTCGGATCAGTGTGGACGAGTCCGGGACGGTTACTGGGCGAGCCGATGGTCCGAGTGCAGGACGGTTCGACCAAATTGGTCTTAGGCTTGGGACAGGAAGTGGGCAAGTTTCCAGAGTGTGAGCTGAGGCTCAGTGATCGATTTGTCAAAAGAAGAAAAGGGGAGAAACCGCCAATGGGCGGTAATGGGACGGTTATGGGACGGTTTTTGGAAGAAGGGGTGTGATTCTTGGTAACTGCTCGCTCAGGCGGTTGAGGGCAGTTTAAGTCGTCCTTTCTCTCTCATTTCTGCCATTCTGGTCGATTTTTATTCATTTTCACACAGAGAGAAACACAGAGAAAATTGAAGAGAGAAAGAGAGACACAAACCTTGGATTGACCGTTTCGATCCAAGAGATTGTTCTTGAGTGTTCCTGGTGTGTTTGGGCGTGTGATCGAGAGGATGGATTTGAGGCAGAAAGACAAGGACAAGGCAAAGGAGAAAGAGAAGGAAGTCGCCCCTGGAGACCGAACTCCTAAGGTGAGAGGTGTGGCCAAGAGTAACCGGACAAGGCCGCGGATGATGGCCGTGTGAGTCTGGCCGGTTTGGATCGATTGGCCACTCCTTACTCTGACTTCTTCTACTCTGTTTCTTTATATATATTGTGCTATGGATTGTTTTATGATATTTCAGGGAAGGATCCATCGATCTTAAGGCTTTGGCCTGATCAAATCCCCATGAAAGTCCCTTGTTCTTGTGTGGGCTGTTCATGGCCGAGATCACTATGATCTGAGCCGGTTCTTTTGAATCTGATTATGGGAATATTTTTCTTCTGAATTGTCATAATTTATCATGAATTTTATTTGGTATATGGATCTCTTTTTAAAGTGGTCAGACTTGACATTTTTGATGATTGTTCTTGACTAGATTAGATCCGGCCATGCAATGTGAACTGATTCTTGTTTTGTAATCTAACCTTGTGATTGTGTGTTCTTTTGTGTTGGATCCAGGACCAGAAATGGACCGTGGTAAGGGAAAAGCACCATGAGGACCGCGGCCATGGGAAGATGTGTGGTGATTGGGTTGATTCTGAAAATTGTGTAATTATTGTAGCCTATTGTGCAACTTGTGAACTTATGCGATTCTAGTGTGTGATCTATTTATTAGGATGATGAATGATGTATGAACCTTGGTTATTATCTATGAAATATCGGGTTCCCCGATCCTGGATTCCCCAATCCAACCAGACCGCGGCCTCACCAAACAATGCAACCAGTTTCATTTACATATTCAAGTTCAAGTGTTAAGTAATTCTAAGTCTTTTTCAGAGTTTTGAGGTTCCAACATTCACACTTAAACAATCCAACATCGACTAGGGCAAATAGATATTTCATAGATAATAACCAAGGTTCATACATCATTCATCATCCTAATAAATAGATCACACACTAGAATCGCATAAGTTCACAAGTTGCACAATAGGCTACAATAATTACACATTTTCAGAATCAACCCAATCACCACACATCTTCCCATGGCCGCGGTCCTCATGGTGCTTTTCCCTTACCACGGTCCATTTCTGGTCCTGGATCCAACACAAACAAACACACAATCACAAGGTTAGATTACAAAACAAGAATCAGTTCACATTGCATGGTCGGATCCAATCTAGTCAAGAACAATCATCAAAAATGTCAAATCTGACCCCTTTAAAAAGAGATCCAAATACCAAATAAAATTCATGATAAATCATGACAATTCAGAAGAAAAATATTCCCATAATCAGATTCAAAAGAACCGGCTCAGATCATAGTGATCTCGGCCATGAACAGCCCACACAAGAACAAGGGGCTTTCATGGGGATTTGATCAGGCCAAGGCCTTAAGATCGATAGATCCTTCCCTGTAATATCATAAAACAATCCATAGTACAATATATATGAAGAAAACAGAGTAGAAGAAGTCAGAGTAAGGAGTGGCCAATCGATCCAAACCGGCCAGACTCACACGGCCATCATCCGCGGCCTTGTCCGGTTACTCTTGGCCACACCTCTCACCTTAGGAGTTCGGTCTCCAGGGGCGACTTCCTTCTCTTTCTCCTTTACCTTCTCCTTGTCTTTCTGCCTCAAATCCATCCTCTTGGATCAAATCGGCCAATCCAAGGCTTGCGTCTCTCTTTCTCTCTTGAATTTTCTCTGTGTTTCTCTCTGTGTGAAAGTGAGTAAAAATCGACCAGAATGGCAGAAATGAGAGAGAGAGAGAGGACGACTTAAAATGTCCCCAACCGCCTGGGCGAACAGTTACCAAAAATCACATCCCTTCTTTCCAAAACCGTCCCATAACCGTCTCATAACCGCCCATTGGCGGTTTCTCCCCTTTTCTTCCTTTGAAAAATCGATCACTGAGCCTCAGCTCACACTCTGGAAGCTTGCCCACTCCCTGTCCCAAGCCTAAGACCAATTTGGTCGAACCGTCCTGCACCCGGACCATCGGCTCGCCCAGTAACCGTCCCGGACTCGTCCACACTGATCCGAACCAGAACGCACCGTTCACCGGATTGAGCTGACCTCCAACTGTTCCCAGCTGAGTGAGCTAGTATACCAGCTCCTGTGAGCTGAACAGATAATGGTGAACTGAATACCAGCTGAACCGAGCTGATTGAACTCAAACCAACACTCGTCCAGCTGCCTAAACACTCACTCAACTCCTTTACCCTTGTTTCCATCGTATCCTGGTTAAGCCTCAGCTGACTGATGCCCTTAACCTTCATTCAGGTCCATGATACGCTTGTCCCAAGGTCTAATGACCTGACTGGTGCGTCTCCCCGCACCATGGCCCGTCCGGGCGATCCTATCTAGGATCGGGGACATGACAAGTCTCCCCCACTAACTTGGGATTCGTCCTCGAATCCATGTTAAGTGTTTCCTCAGGAAGAAATTGTCTGTACCAATCCGGATACATAGCTTTCATTTTTGCTTATGTTTCCCAAGTGATGAGGTCTTTACCGTTGTAATCCCACACCACTTTGATCATGGGAACTGTCTTCTTTCTCATAGCTTTCTCTGACCGATCCACAATCCGAACCGGCAAGGTTTCCAAAGCCAGGTCCTTACCAAGGTCAGCAGGAATCTCGGGCAAGACAATGTCTTGTTCAGACAAGCATTTCCGGAGTTGGGATACATTGAACACATTGTGGTATGCATCCATTGCTGATGGCAAGTCGAACTTGTATGCCACTGCACCCACTCTCTCTATGATCCTGAATGGTCCCAAGTACCTAGGATCCTGTTTCTTTCGTCCAGAAACCCTGGTCCTACCCTTAAAGGTAATCATCTTGAGATACACCAGGTCATTGACCTCAAACTCAAGATGTTTCCTACGCTTGTCTGCATAGCTCTTTTGGCGGTCCTGCGCCTCTTTCATCTTCTCTTTGACCATCCTGATCTTCTCAGTGGTCTGTTCTACAATCTCAGGACCCAACATGCTACGCTCCCCCACTTGGGTCCAGCATAGGGGTGTCCTGCACGGCCTACCATACAAAGCCTCATATGGCAACATACCAATGCTTGTATGGAAGCTGTTGTTGTAAGCAAACTCCACTAAGGGTAAGTGTTTTTCCCAAGACTCTCCCCAGTCTAACACACACGCCCTGAGCATCTCCTCCAAGGTTTGGATTGTCCTTTCAGACTGCCCATCCGTCTGAGGATGATAAGATGTGCTCATATTCACTCTGGTTCCCAAGGCCTTTTGGAAAGCCTGCCAGAAATAAGATGTAAATCTTGGATCTCTGTCCGAGACAATGCTTACTGGAACACCATGCAACCTCACTACCTCGTCTAGTTACACTTGCACAATCCGGTCGACCCCATCCCCTTTCTTGATAGGCAGGAAATGAGCCGACTTGGTCAGCCGATCAACCACAACCCATACTGCATCTTTCTTATTCCTGGTCGTGGGAAACCCAGTCACAAAATCCATTGTGATGTGATCCCATTTCCATTCTGGTATGGCGTAGGTTCTGAAGTAGACCACTGGGAACCTGATGTTTTGCCTTCACCAGTTGACAAGTGGGACACTTAGCCACCCACTCTGCAACATCAGATTTCATCCTCACCCAATGGTAGTACCTTTTCAGATCCCTATACATCTTGTTTAGTCCAGGATGAACTGAAAACTTAGATTTATGAGCCTGTCTCATAATCTCTTCTTTGAGTTCCTTTTCATTAGGAACACTGACCCTCCCATTGACCAAGATGGTACGATTGTCAGTTGTCTGGTACTCGGTCTTGTCATTGGCGGCTACCTTCTTTAGATTTTCATCCAGGCCCTGTGCTTGCCTGATCCTGGTCAGGAGATCGGCCTGGTTCACTGCCTCCAACCCCAATGGCTCATCTGAACCAACCAAGGTGTTGAGGTTCAAGGACCTGATCATCCCTTCCAGTTCATCCGCCTCCCTCTCAGATGACACTTCAGCCCTTCTGCGGCTCAAAGCATCAGCCACTAGGTTAGCTTTCCCAGGATGATAAGCTATGTCCAGATCATAATCTGCAACAAACTCCATCCACCTCCTCTGCCTTAAGTTTAACTCAGGCTGAGTGAATATGTACTTCAAGCTCTTATGGTCTGTGAGTATTTGCACCCTGGCACCATAAAGATATGATCTCCATATCTTTAATGCAAATACTACTGCAGCCATCTCCAAATCATGGGTCGGATAGTTACCCTCATGCTTCCTTAACTGTCGGGAAGCATAGGCTATCACCTTCCCATGTTGTGTCAAAACACAACCAAGACCGGTTATGGACGCATCCGTATACACCACATAAGGCTGATTAGCCTCAGGCAACACCAGGACAGGTGCATTAGTTAACATGTTCTTGAGTGCTGCAAAACTTTTCGCACACTCCTCAGACCATGTGAACCTCACGTCCTTGCCTGTCAGCTTAGTCATAGGTTGAGCTATGCTCGAGAACCCCTTGACATATTTCCTGTAATAACCAGCCAACCCTAAGAAGCTTCTAACTTCCGTAGCATTCTTTGGCTGTGGCCATTCCTGGATACATTTGATCTTATCTTGATCCACTGAGACTCCTTTATCAGACACCACATGTCCAAGGAACCCAATGCTCTTCTGCCAGAAACTACACTTGCTTAGCTTAGCAAAGAGCTTCTGTTCTCTCAGGCGGCCCAACACCGTCCTAAGGTGTCTTTCATGGTCCTCCTTTGTCTTGGAATACACGAGTATATCATCAATGAAGATGATCACAAACTCGTCCAAGTATTCCCTGAAGATGCCGTTCATCATCTTCATGAATGCAGCAGGTGCATTGGTCAGTCCGAACGGTATAACCACAAACTCATAGAGCCATACCTAGTTCGGAACGCTGTCTTCCTCACATCATCTGGTGCAATGGGGATCTGATGATACCCAGAGGCCAGGTCAATCTTGGAGAACCCCTTGGCTCCACGGAGTTGATCAAACAACTCATTAATCCTGGGTAAAGGGTACTTGTTCTTCACAGTCACCCTGTTCAAACCCCTATAATCAATGCACAACCTAAAGCTACCATCCTTTTTCTTAACAAATAGGACCGGTGCTCCCCAAGGTGATACACTAAGGCGTATGAACCCCTTCTCAAGCAACTCCTCAAGTTGCTTCTTCAGCTCTGCCATCTCAGCTGGTGCCATTCTATATGGACTTTTTGATAATGGGGCCGTTCCAGGTTCCAATTCAATGATGAATGGGTCGGCCCTATCAGGGGGAATGCCCTGTAGTGCCCCATACACATCCTGAAATTCCCGAACCAACGGTATACCCTCTGGGTCACAGGACCCTACAACCTCATCAGTGTAAATGGTAGCCAAAAAGGCCTCACAACCATTTCCTCATCAGTGTAATTATTGCACAATAGGCTACAATAATTACACAATTTTCAGAATCAACCCAATCACCACACATCTTCCGATGAACTGAATACCAGCTGAACCGAGCTGATTGAACTCAAACCAACACTCGTCCAGCTGCCTAAACACTCACTCAACTCCTTTACCCTGTTTCCATCGTATCCTGGTTAAGCCTCAGCTGACTGATGCCCTTAACCTTCATTCAGGGCCATGATACGCTTGTCTCAAGGTCTAATGACCTGACTGGTGCGTCTCCCTGCACCATGGCCCGTCCGGGTGATCCTATCTAGGATCGGGGACATGACAGACGAAATGTGTGTGCTGGCGGACACCCACAGACGTCCTGTGTGTACTGAAAAGATAGCCCAAGTGGGCCAAAATCACCCGAGCAGTCCACGGGAAGGGTCAGCATGCTGAGTCCAAGGACCAAAGTGCTGATATGTGTACTGATGGACAGCCACGGACGTCATGTGTGTGCTGACGAACACACACGAACACACACTGACAGCCACGGACATCCTGTTTGTGCTGACGGACAGCCACGGACGTCCTGTGAGGTGACGGACACACACGGACACACGAACACACACGGACACACAAGGACAGCCACAGATATCCTGTGTTTGTTGGCGGACACCCACAGACGTCATGTGTTTACTGAACAGACAGCCTATGTGGGCCAAAATCACCCGAACAGTCCACGGGAAGGGTCAGCATGCTGAGTCCAAGGACCAACGTGCTGATATATGTACTGATGGACAGCCACAGACGTCCTGTGTGTATTGACGGACACACACGGACACACAAGGACAGCCACAGACGTCCTGTGTGTGCTGGCGGACACCCACTGATGTCCTGTGTGTACTGAACAGACAGCCCAAGTGGGCCAAAATCACCCGAACAGTCGACAGGAAGGGTCAGCATGCTGAGTCCAAGGCCCAACGTGCTGATATGTGTACTGATGGACTGCCAAAGACGTCCTGTGTGTGCTGACGGACGCACACGGACAGCAACGGATGTCCTGTGTGTGCTGATGGACACACACGGACGTCCTGTGTGTGCTGACGGACACACACGGACGTCCTGTGTGTACTGAACAGACAGCCCACGTGGGCCAAAATCACCCAAACCGTCCACGGGAAGGGCCAGCGTGCTGAGTCCAAGGACCAGCGTGCTGATATGTGTACTGATGGACAGCCACAGACGTCCTGTGTGTGCTGACGGACACACACAGACAGCCATGGACGTCCTGTGTGTGCTGGCGGACAGCCACGGACGTCCTGTGTGTACTGAACAGACAGCCCACGTGGGCCAAAATCACCCGAACAGACCACAGGAATGGCCAGCATGCTGAGTCCAAGGACCAGCGTGCTGATATATGTACTGATGGACAGCCACGGACGTTCTGTGTGTGCTGACGGACACAGACGGACACACACGGACAGCCACAGACGTAATGTGTGTGCTGGCGGACACCCACAGACGTCCTATGTGTACTGAAAAGACAGCCCAAGTGGGCCAAAATCACCCGAGCAGTCCATGGGAAGGGTCAGCGTGCTGAGTCCAAGGACCAACGTGCTGATATGTGTACTGATGGACAGCCACGGACGTCATGTGTGTGCTGACGAACACACACGAACACACACGAACAGCCACGGACATCCTGTGTGTGCTGACGGACACACACGGACGTATTGTGTGTGCTGACGGACACCCATGGACGTCCTGTGTGTACTAAACAGACAGCCCACATGGGCCAAAATCACCAGAACAGTCCATGGGAAGCGCCAGCGTGCTGATATGTTTACTGATGGACAGCCACAGACGTCCTGTGTGTGCAAACGTACACACACGGACACACACGGACAGCCACAGACGTCCTGTGTGTGCTGACGGATACGGACGGACATACATAAACGTAATGTGTGTGCTGGTGGACACCCACATACGTCCTGTGTGTACTGAAAAGACAGCCCAAGTGGGCCAAAATCACCCGAGCAGTCCACGGGAAGGGTCAGCGTGCTGAGTCGGACGTCGTGTGTGTGCTGACGGACACACACAGACGTCCTGTGTGTGCTGACGGACACCCACAGATGTCCTGTGTGTAATGAACAGACAGCCCATGTGGGCCAAAATCACCCAAACCGTCCACGGGAAGGGCCAGCGTGCTGAGTCCAAGGACCACTGTGCTGATATGTGTACTGATGGACAGCCACTGATGGCCTGTGTGTGTTGACGGACACACACGGACACACACGGACACACACGGACAGCCACGGACGTCCTGCATGTGCTGACGGATAGCCATGAACGTCCTGTGTGTTCTGGCGGACAGCCACGGACGTCCTGTGTGTACTGAACAGACAGCCCACGTAGGCCAAAATCACCCGAACAGACCACGGGCATGGCCAGCGTGCTGAGTCCAAGGACCAGCGTGCTGATATATGTACTGATGGACAGCCACGGACGTTCTGTGTGTGCTGACGGACACAAACGGACACACACGGACACACACGGACAGCCACAGACGTAATGTGTGTGCTGGCGGACACCCACAGACGTCCTGTGTGTACTGAAAAGACAGCCCAAGTGGGCCAAAATCACCCGAGCAGTCCACGGGAAGGGTCAGCGTGCTGAGTCCAAGGACCAACGTGCTGATATGTGTACTGATGGACAGCCACAGACGTCATGTGTGTGCTGACGAACACACTCGAACACACACGGACAGCCACGGACATCCTGTGTGTGCGGACGGACACACACGGACATATTGTGTGTGCTGACGGACACCCACGGACGTCCTGTGTGAACTAAACAGACAGCCCACGTGGGCCAAAATCACCCGAACAGTCCACGGGAAGGGCCAGCGTGCTGATATGTTTACTGATAGACAGCCACAGACGTCCTGTGTGTGCTGACGTACACACACGGACACACACGGACAGCCACAGACGTCCTGTGTGTGCTGACGGACAGCCACAGACGTCCTGTGTGTGCTGGCGGACACCCACGGACGTCCTGTGTGTACTGAAAAGACAGCCCACGTGGGCCAAAATCACCGAAACAGTCCACGGGAAGGGCCAGCGTGCTGAGTTCAAGGACCAGTGTGCTGATATGTGTACTGATGGACAACCACGGATGTCCTGTGTGTGCTGATGGACACACACGGACATCCTGTTTGTGCTGACGGACACACACGGACATCCTGTGTGTGCTGACGGACACACACTGACGTTCTGTGTGTAATGGCGGACACCCACGGACGTCCTGTGTGTAATGAACAGACAGCCCACATGGGCCAAAATCACCCAAACAGTCCACGGGAAGGGTCAGCGTGCTGAGTCCAAGGACCAACGTGCTGATATGTGTACTGATGGACTGCCACGGACGTCTTGTGTGTGCTGATGGACACAGATGGACACACACGGACACACACGGACAACCACGGACGTCCTGTGTGTGCTGGCAGACACCCACGGATGTCCTGTGTATACTTAACAGACAGCCCAAGTGAGCCAAAATCACCCGAACAGTCCACCAGAAGGGTCAGCATGCTGAGTCTAAGGACCAACGTGCTGATATGTGTACTTGTAAGACTCGTTCCTGGTCTCTCGACCCAACTGGATACGAATGCTTACTTATTAATTTCTTTGCTTGTCTGATTCATTCTAAGTCTTTCCATTACTAAGTCATATTCGAATATGAGGTTCATAAACAAAGGAATAGATTGCACAGCGGAATAACAATGTATAAACTTTGTATTACTTAGAAACATGAGATTCAATACACAACTTCTTAACAGTCTCATAGACAATCACTAGTTCATCCCTAGCATCATCTAACCACACGTTACACAGCCTCTCACTGACCGAGCCTTCACGGCTCCTTGGCTTGACCATAACCATCCTTAGTTCCTGAAACCACAACCAGATAAGCATTAATCATAACCGAGAATAGAACGGTTTGATTCTACAATGCTTGGCTTGGTTCCTAGAACTTAGATAAACCTCAGTCAACATAATCATAAACGTATGAACCTACCTACCGTATCCTAAGTCATTCAACCAACCACCCCTTGACTTAGAATCAGATAGATAGTCCAGAATAGATAAACAGAACACACGAACAGATCCGGATCGTCCCCAAAGACCAATCCGTCTAACCGGATAGAATCTAGGTGCGACCGGCTAATGGAGTCCGGCTTAGTGGCCCAACGAACTCCCTTACCTGATCCGGCCTTAGGCCTGGATCCAATCGGCCGAGTAAGCCTCAAGCCTAATCCGGAAGGCTTAGCAACCGGTCAGACCTTGCGACTCTACCTTGGCTTAGACAAACCGTGAACTTGTCTTAACTAGACAAGCCATAGGCTGATCCATAAGGATAGGTCCTAACCTGTCCCGAAAGACACCGTTTGGAACATGTACCCTTTGGCCATTCGTGCCTCTTGGACACTCACGACTCTTGACAACTCGTGCCCTTTGGGTCATTCCCAACCGTTCGTCCTAACCGCCCAGTCTTGGTGCGATCGGATCATCCCTCTAACCGACCCGTGTCTAGGCTAGCGGTTTGGTTATGTTCGGCCAAAGCCTAGGAACGTGTCCCTTGGACTCAACCAACACAACCCTTTCGTGTTTAACCAGAGAGAAGAGAAGATAAACGAATTGAAACAGATAAGGAGAGCCGGATTGGGACTTAGGAACCGAGCAGAGCCGCGGTGCGGTCGCATGGACCGTCTGTTCGGTCTGATGGAGCCACGGCCTATCACATACCTTGTGAACCACGTCTGGGTTCTCCATGCTCTTCTCCTTGTCTTGATCTCCCATTCTTGACCAGAGTTAGTTCTCAAACAATCATAGTCGCCGGAACACAACACCACCACAATCGGCCTTTCTCTTGGCCGGAACTCTCTCTTTCTCTCTTTCTTTCTCTCTACGTTTTTCTTTGAGTATTTTACTCTGGAGTTGGATAAATAAATCGACCAGAGAGCCCCCATATTTATATAAAACGAGGGGGTAAGTCTTGCCCCACGAACAGGCATGACTTGCTAGCGAATGGGCACCATCGGCCAAGGGTTGTCCCCTTTCGGCCACTTGCATCCCTTCGCCCTTTCTGATTGGGTTTGGGGTCGGTCACAAGCCCAACCCACGCCCCAAGCCTCCTGGACTTAGCTCATGGCGTTGCCCAAGGACCCAACAGCTCATGGCCTCATGGCCGGCCCTCACAGCCTGCCACTGACCCGGACCCGGACCATCGGCCTAAAGCCCGGACAGTCCGTCTAGCTGAGATGAGCTGACTCTCAGCTGCCTCAGCTGAGTGAGCTAGTAGTCCAGCAAGTGGAGCAGACTTAGTGGGGACTGACCTGGAGTGAACTGAACCTAGCTTGATTGAGCTGTCCGAGCTACTCGTTCACTTCGTCCAGTTACCGTCTTACTCGTCCTAGCTGTCTCTTAGCTTGTATAAGGTTAAGTCTATGTTTCCTTATGTCCTTAACCTTCTTTCTCGACCATGGAACGCTTGCCTTGATGTCCTATGACTGGCTTGCACATTTCTTCGAACCATGGCAGTCCCGACAAACCTATTCAGGATTGGGGGCGTGACAGTACTGATGAACAGCCACGGATGTCATGTGTGTGCTGACGGACACACACGGACAGCCACGGACATGCTGTGTGTGCTGACGGACACACACGGACGTACTGTGTGTGCTGACGGACACCCACGGACGTCCTGTGTGTACAAAACAGACAGCCCACGTGGGCCAAAATCACCCGAACAGTCCACAGGAAGGGCTAGCGTGCTGATATGTGTCCTGATGGAGAGCAACGGACGTCCTGTGTGTACTGAACAGACAGCCCAAGTGGGCCAAAGTCACCCGAACAGTCCACAGGAAGGGTCAGCGTGCTGAGTCCAAGGCCCAACGTGCTGATATGTGTACTGATGGACTGCCACAGACGTCCTGTGTGTGCTGACGGACACACACGGACAGCCACGGAAGTCCTGTGTGTGCTGACAGACACACACAGACATCCTGTGTGTGCTGACGGACACACACGGATGTCCTGTGTGTGCTGACGGACACACACGGACGTCCTGTTTGTGCTGACGGACACCCACAGATGTCCTGTGTGTAATGAACAGACAGCCCAGTTGGGCCAAAATCACCCAAGCCATCCACGGGAAGGGCCAGCATGCTGAGTCCAAGGACCAGCGTGCTGATATGTGTACTGATGCACAGCCACAGACGTCATGTGTGTGCTGACGGACACACACGTACAGCCACGGACGTCCTGTGTGTGCTGACGGACACACACGGACGTCCTGTGTGTGCGGACGGACACACACGGACGTCCTGTGTGTGCTGACAGACACCCACAGATGTCCTGTGTGTAATGAACAGACAGCCCACGTGGGCCAAAATCACCCAAACCGTCCACGGGAAGGGCCAGCGTGCTGAGTCCAAGGACCAGCGTGCTGATATGTGTACTGATGGACAGCCACTGATGTCCTGTGTGTGTTGACGGACACACACGGACACACACAGACAGCCACGGATGTAAGACCCGATTCCGGCCGCCTAGGCCGCGGTCGATGCCTCACGTCGCTCGGTCCACTTCCTGGCCGAACCTCTTAATTTCTGCCCTTTATTTATAATATCGCCTAAAGGCGAGGGCTAACTTAGACCTTAGCTAAAGACTTACCTAGTCATTAATAGCCTAGATCCTTTCAACAGATACGCAGCGGAATATTCTCTAGTTAACCATTGGTCTAAAACCAATCTAACACTTGTCTGGTCGAATCACCTTAGCCTTGGCCAGTTTACTCAACTACCAATTAGCTTAAAGGTCAATCCTAAACCCAAACCAAGCCATACGATTCTGAGGTTCCATTCCCCTAAACCATTCTATGTAGATCTACATAAGTAAATGCTAGATCATACCTTTGCCACATCTATGGAGCTTATTAGCTCATCGGTCCTCCATTGACTCGAATTGCTCTTGCTTAACAGCTGGACCATGATCACTCAATGATCTTACTTATGGTCCTTATCTTGACTCCTGCGTCAAACAGCTCCCCTAGGTACTTAGTCATTCAACCAACCATCCCCACAGACATAAGTAACCTTTGAGAAGTCTTTGAAAGGATAAGGGTTTGCATCTGGCCTTTCTCGGCTCATGCACAATCCAAAATCCTTTTGCCTTATAGGAAATAGTACCAAGTCCATCTTCTGGACTGACAAAGCTCATTAGATCCTAAGTCAATAAACCAACCATCCTCACATGACTTGGAACTGATGAGTCATCATCTGTCCTGACCGGCCTTGGGACTTAACCCGGACAACATATATGATTTGTTCATACCAACCGATGCATTCAGTAATCAGGTTAGGACCGACACCTTGAACCATCATTCAGAGGTCAGGTCGTCCATACTCAACCATGATCAGATCTTACACGGCCTTCCTTGAACAATCACTCTTAGGCTCAGTATCTATGGTCTACGACACATAGTACTAGCCACACATTTCGTCATGACTCTTAGCCAATCTCGAAGCTATCAACACCAAGGTTGATATCTAGAAGCATCACATCAATACTCTTACTCCAGCATCGTGACTATCCATACTAGTGTTCGGCCATCGAACCATCGTCATGAAACATGTTCCGACCACTAGACTTGA
Source organism: Brassica napus (assembly GCF_020379485.1). Taxonomy (NCBI): domain Eukaryota; kingdom Viridiplantae; phylum Streptophyta; class Magnoliopsida; order Brassicales; family Brassicaceae; genus Brassica; species Brassica napus. The sequence goes on along the minus strand of NW_026015769.1, from coordinate 11,113 downwards.
TAAGCCATCATCCACTTAGCATGTACTGATATAACTGGCCTTCCATTGCCATCATGTGGCTCTACCCCCTACATAAGGCATATGGCGCCTATGCTACTCACCAACCCGAGGTTGATTGTAAGATATCCCACTTAGCCTTTGCGGCTAGAACCATCCAACCATAGCCGGATTGTCCATTGTCCCGTCTAACCGTCTGGTTAAGATCTAGGTGCGATCGGCAAGTTATAAGTCCGGCCAAAAGGCTCACGGTCCTTCTTACCTGATCCAACCCAAAGCCTGGATCTATACCACCGAGTAAGGCCCAAGCCCAAACCGGATTGCCTTACAACCGATCAGACCTTGCGACACAACACTCCGGTTAAACTAACTGTCCGTCCGTTCGACTATGCAGCCGCGGACTGTCCACTTGGTTCGGCCTAAGCCTTGAACCAATGGCACCGTTTGGAACTCACACCCTTTGGGAACTAGTACCCTTTGGACACTCGTTCTTCTTGGCAACTCATGACCCTTGGCATCTCGCACCCATTCAGATGCTCCAACCGTTCGACCTAACTGTCCGTATGGACTGTCTGGTCCGTGCGTGTGTCCGGCCTATGGCCAAAGGACCACGCCTTAACCTACACAAGTCATGAACCATTGTGACTGTTCAGGGAAGGGTTGCAACAGTTCACAACAGAACAGAACCGCCCCTATCCAATCGGATCCCCTGAGGCCAGTTTAGACCATGCGCGCGCCTAACTCGACGGTTATGGACCGCGACCGCATTACTCAACCAGAACCACGGTTATAACCAATCCCAACATATCCACAAGGCCACGCCAATGTACAGAAGGAGTAGAAGAAGAAATAGATGAAAACAATAAGAAGAATAGGACACAATCCAAACGCCCATGGCTAGACCGGTTCGGACTGTCCGATGGTTTTAGCTGATGAGTGGGTGGTTACCCCACTGACCCTATCTGACTGAACCACGGCTTTGGAGTCCTTCTCTAGACCTTTCTATTTGCCTTGGGTATTCATAACCACACGGCCTCCTCTCTCCTAAACCATTCTCCTTGCCGGAGACACAAAACCACCACGACCGGCCCTTTTCCGGCCGATCTCTTGGCCGGGACTCTCTCTCTCTCTCTCTCTACGTTTTTCTCTGAGAATTTTACTCTGGAATTGGATAATGAAATCAACAGGAGAGACCCCATATTTATAGAAAACGAAGGGGTAAGTCTTGCCCCACGAACAGGCACGACTTGCTAGTGAATGGGCACCATCGGCCAAGGGTTGTCCCCTTTCGGCCACTTGCATCCTTTCGCCCTTTCTCATTGGGTTTGGGGTAGGTCATAAGCCCAACCCACGCCCCAGGACTCCTGGACTTAGCCCACGGCCTTGTCCAAGGACCCAACAGCCCAATGGCCTCATGGCCGGACCTCACAGCCCGCCACTGACCCGGACCCGGACCATCGGCCTAAAACCCGAACAGTCCGTGTAGCTGAGATGAGCTGACTCCCAGCTGCCTCAGCTGAGTGAGCTAGTAGTCCAGCTAGTGGAGCTGACTTAGTAGTGGCTGAGCTGGAGTGAACTCAACCTAGCTTCGTTAAGCTGGTCGAGCTACTTCTCTATCTCGTCCAACTACCGTCTTACTTGTCATAGCTGTCTCTTTGCTCTTATAAGGTTAAGTCTAAGTTTCCTTATGTCTTTAACCTTCTTTCTTGACCATGGAACGCTTGCCTTGATGTCCTAAGACTGGCTGGTACGTTTCCTCGAACCATGGCCGTCCCGACAATCCTTTCCAGGATTGGGGGCGTGACAAGTCTCCCCCACTTGTAATGGATTCGTCCTCGAATCCGGTGATGATTGTACCTTGTCCCAAGACAAAATATTCCAACCAAACTTATTCTAGTCTTGATCAGAGAATAGAACAAGCTTGATTCAAAACCACCAAATGACCACTTCGATGTACCAGTCAAGTCCTCACGAACTTGTTCCAATCTTTAGGCTGCTTGTCCTACAACAAGTCCTAACAGATTGTTATGGTTCTTTTGTCCTTCATGGACAATAAGGTTCATGACCTCAGCCACAACGTAATGGATCATCCCCTTAACCGGACAAAACCTTTTCAGGCTTGGCCACATTGCGATCTTAGTCCCTCCAGACTAAAAACGCCTCAGACTTGACTTCTGTCCTTCACTGGACTTTGTCATAATTTGATCCTGGTCCATTTACGGACGTGATCGTATTCCGGTCATGGTCCACTCAGGGACTCGACCGTTTCACCCCGACCATAGGTCCATCTCCGAATAGGTCGTGGCCTGATCCTCATCCATTACTAGACTTGATCATTCTCAACCGTAGGTCAAACTCCGACTTGGTTGTACTGCGACCATGGTCCTCTCTCGGACATGGTCAACTTCGGCTCTGCCATCTCGGCCGGAGCCAAAGAAACGGACTCTAGGACAGCGGAACTGTCCCTGGTTCCAGTTCAATCATAAATGGATCGGATCTATCAGGGGGGACACCCTGTAGCGAACAGAACACATCTGGGAACTCGGACACCAACGAATCCTCAGAAAGGTCTTTCAGACAGACAGAACTGCCAGGCTTTGTAGTTGTAATTGTAGCCAAAAAGGACTGACAATCCTGTTCCAGCATCCGAATCGCTCGAACTGCTGAAACCACTACTTTCTCTTGAGCCGGACACAGACATTGGTACTGGATCGGATGAAGCCCAGTCTCCAATTGCACACGACCTTTATGGCAATCGAGAGTGGCCCGATACTTTCCCAACCAGTCCATACCTAGGATCATCGCGTGATTCTTTAGGTGGACACAGACAGATTCACAGGGAATACCTTTCCCTGAATTGACACTGGGATATTTAACATGAGACCTAATGAGTTCCTGGCTTGCCCTCCTGTCACGCCCCCAATCCTGAATAGGATTGTTGGGATGGCCATGGTTCGAGGAAACGTACAAGCCATTCTTGAGACATCAAGGCAAGCGTTCCATGGTCGAGAAAGAAGGTTAAGGATATAAGGAAACTTAGACTTAACCTTATACGAGCTAAGTGTCAGCTAGGACGAGTAAGACGGTAGCTAGGACGAAGTGGACGAGTAGCTCGGCCAGCTCAAGGAAGCTAGGTTCAGTTCACTCCAGCTCAGTCCCTACTAAGTCAGCTCCACTAGCTGGACTACTAGCTCACTCATCTGAGGCAGCTGAGTGTCAGCTCATCTCAGCTAGACGGACTGTTCGGGCTTTAGGCCGATGGTCCGGGTCTGGGTCAGTAGCGGGCTGGGAGGTCCGGCCATGAGGCCATGGGCTGTTGGGTCCTTGGGCAAGGCTGTGGGCTGTGTCCAGGAGGCCTGGGGCGTGGGTTGGGCTTGTGGCCGACCCCAAACCCAATCAGAAAGGGCGAAGGGATGCAAGTGGCCGAAAGGGGGCAACTCTTGGCCGATGGTGCCCATTCGCTAGCAAGTCGTGCCTGTTCGTGGGGCAAGACTTACCCCCTCGTTTTCTACAAATATAGGGGCTCTATGGTTGATTTCATTATCCAATTCCAGAGTAAAATACTCAGAGAAAAACGTAGAGAGAAAGAAAGAGAGAAAGAGAGAGTTCCGGCCAAGAGAAAGGCCGATTGTGGTGGTGTTGTGTTCCGGCGACTCTGATCGTTTGAGAACTAACTCCGGTCAAGAATGGGAGATCAAGACAAGGAGAAGAGCATGGAGAACCCAGATGTGGTTCACAAGGTATATGATGGGCCGTGGCTCCATCAGACCGAACGGACGGTCCATGCGACCGCACCGCGGCTCTGGTCGGTTCCTAAGTCCCATTCGGCTCTCCTTATCTATTTCAATTCGTTTCTCTTCTCTTCTCTCTGGTTAAACACGAAAGGTTGTGTTGGTTGAGTCCAAGGGACACGTCCCTAGGCTTTGGCCGAACATAACCAGACCGCTAGCCTTGACACGGGTCGGTTAGACGGATGATCCGATCGCACCAAGACTGGGCGGTTAGGACGAACGGTTGGGAATGACCCAAAGGGCACGAGTTGTCAAGAGTCATGAGTGTTCAAAGGTTGTGAGTTGCCAAAGGGTGTCAGGGACCAAAATGTACGAGTTACCAAAGGTTGCGAACATCAAAAGGTACGAGAACCAGGAGGCACGATTGGCCAAAGGGTGCATGTTCCAAACGGTGTCTTTCGGGACAGGTTAGGACCGTGATGAGGCCATCCAAGTAGAGGTTCCCATAGTTAGGCACGGTCCGACTACCCGGAGTGGAACCAGGGCCTTGCGAGAAGGTTTCACCAAAGCTGTCCAGCATATCCTTGATCAAGATGGACAGACTGACCAGGACCAGCTGCTAGTTGAGAAGATGGTCCAGTTGAAGATTCAAGATCAAGCCGGCCCAAAGGAGGTTCAGGACGCGGCCGACCCGATCCAGTTCAGACTCAACCAAGCCGGACTTCTCATTTCCACATCCGAGCTTGGTCCAGACTCAGTTTCTATTTCATCCACTCCAACTCTTTCCGGTTCTGAGATCTAGCCGACCACCAAGGGGAGTAGCATGTGTTGTACTCTTTTTCCTCACCAGGTTTTGTCCCATTGGGTTTTCTTGGTAAGGTTTTAATGAGGCAACATGCAAGCATGCTATTAGCCTTGGTCTAAGCCTTCTCAAACCGACCACCAGATGTCTGGTTTATTTTAATTTATTTGGTTAAGACTTTGGGCTAATGTTTCAGCCTCATTTTCGGCCAGCTTGTTTAAGGCCTTTTACTTTTGAGTCTCTTAAGGGATAAACCCTATATAACTCTTTCAAGTTGGCGATTTTTGCCTAAGTCTTTATGAAATAATTTTGCCTTTGCAAACCAAAACCCTAAGTCTTTTTCTGTGAGAAACAAGAGAGAGCAGCCGAATCTTATCAAGCTTCAAACCACCAAGCTTGTGGCGATTCTTCACCTCCATTCCATCCATCGATTTGCCTTGAGAGTGATACACATCCAGCAAGCCAAATCCCATAGCTATCCACCTCCACCCACTGTTCTTGTTGAGAGAGATACACATCCAGCAACAAGGATCCATCCCCCATACTTCTATCCTTCTTTTATTTTGATATCTTGCATCATATAGTTCTAGATTTTTCCATTCTATATAAAAATCCATAAAGAGTCATATTTGCTTCTGTTCTTCATTAACCATACTGTTTACTTTCTGTTCAATATTTTGATTCATAAAAACTCATAAAAATAGCATTCTTTTGTTTCAGGAACCAGACCGGCCAACTCCCAACCCATCGCGACCGTCTAGCCGTCCCATAACCGGCCGTCCGTCCCGTCCAGTCCGAGTCCTCGAACCTCAGACCGTCCGTCCGTGCAGTCTGCTTACCGGCCTGTATCATTTTGGTATCAGAGCTCAAAGCTCCTACACCTTCGGTTGTATTCTATCCTTGCTACTTTGTTATTTGTTTGGTTCTTCAACTCGTCTTCTTTCCTGCATACCTTTTGATCCATTTTTTTGTGCATCTTTCCTTCGAGTATTATGTTTTTGGCAACCATCGATTTTCACTTTCCTTTTTGATCGGATTTGCCATTTAATTGCATTTAATTTTTTTTCTTGTCTTGCACTTCAAGTTTTCCATAAATTTTTTTTAAAAAAAAAAAAAAAAGATTGCATTTTCCTATTTTAACTTTTCGATTTTTAACAAAAAAAAAAAGGAAAACTCACATTCATTGCATATATTAGTTAATATCCTTATTCTTCTTCTACAGATTATTTGCAAGTCACCCTTTTCTTTCTCTCTTGTCGCAGGACAAAACATGGGAGACCTAAATGGTGCACCAACACAAGCCGAGATCAATGCTCAGCTGATGGCTAACCATGCTGAACTCCAAGCCGCCCTGGCTACTGTGACTGAGCAGCTGGCTCATATAGCAGGAAGGGATCGAGCTAATGTACCACGGCCAAGGAGGAGAAACCAACCCGTTCCAGAGGAACAACAGTCCCAATCCAGTGAGGACAACTCGGACACTGACCGTACCGAACCAGAAGAGCCGCGGCGTGAACGAGCCGGACGTGGGAACCGACGGGAGTATCGGGTCCAAGGCGATGCAAGCCCGGTCCGAAGGAGATTCCGAGACGATGAAGTAGCTTGGCAAGGAGGCAAGGATCTCAAACTTACTCCTCCGACCTTTGCTGGAAAGGTTGACCCGGACGCCTACATTGAATGGGAGAGGCGCATGGAGTACATCTTTGAATACTACCGCTATACCGAGGCCAAGAAGATCGCCTTAGCCGCAGCCCAACTGACGGACAATGCCCTAACCTGGTGGGACAGGGAAGTAGCCGAGGTTGGCAGGGTCTATAGGATTGAGACTTGGGATGAGATGCGAGCTAAGCTCCGTGCAAGGTATATTCCCTCATATTATCAGCGGGACTTACTAAAACGTTTTCGCAAGTTGTCTCAGGGTACTAGGTCCGTAGAGGAGTACTTTGAGGAGTTTGAGGCTCTCAAGAACAAGCTCAGGACGCGCGAGACCGAAGAGGTTATGATGGCTCAGTTCTTGGAAGGCCTTCAAGACCGCATTGCTCGCAAGGTGGAGAGGCAAACCTACGTCAACTTCAATGATCTCCTCCACTATGCCATCCAGGCCGAGCAGCACATTAAACGGAAGAACGCCTCTAGTGCCAGGAACAAGACGCCATGGGCTTCAACCGGATCCAAGGGGTCTGAGAAGAACAAATCCATTGAAGTGGAAAACCGGTTCAAGAAGGGCCAAACCGACCAGTCCAAATCAGGTTCATCCGAACCAGGTAAGGGACAAGCACAAGCTCAAAGAACTCGTGATATTACTTGTTTCAAATGTCAGGGGAAGGGGCACTACGCTAGGGACTGTCCGAACAAGCGTGTCATGATCCTTAAGGCAGACGGCGAGTATGAGTCCCAAGACGAGGCCGATGTAGAGATGGCCGACTCAGGAGACGAGATAGTGGACTATGCTGAGACTGGTGAGCTACTGGTGGTCAGACGAGCTCTCAGTGCTCTCTTTGATCCAGAGACCGTCCAACGAGAAAACATCTTCCATACTAGATGTAGCGTGGAAGGCAAGGTATGTAGTCTAATTATTGATGGTGGCTCTTGCACTAACGTGGCCAGCAGGTACCTTGTTGAGAAGTTAGGGCTAGCAAAGTTGCCACACCCCAGGCCGTACAAGCTCAAGTGGCTCAATGATGAGACGGAGCTTAAAATCTCGGAGCAAGTTGTTGTTACCTTTTGTATTGGTAAGTACCAGGACCAGGTGAAGTGTGATGTGGTTCCTATGCAAGCCGGCCATCTACTGTTAGGGAGGCCTTGGCAGTTTGACAAGGAGACTATTCACCATGGGAGGACTAACATCTACAGCTTTACCCACAACAACAAGAAGCACAGCCTGGCTCCTCTCAGTCCACAAGAGGTGTACGAGATGCAGAGGGCCATGGATCAGTCTGGATTGTTTAGTAAAACTAACCTTTACATCTCTTCTAGTAAATTGATTAAATCATTGCAGCAAGACACACAGGTGCTACTAATGGTTTTCAAGGAAGGTTGTTTTGCAGGTTTTGAGGCACCAGATTGTCCAGCTGAGATGCAAGGACTAATGGACCAGTACAAGGACGTGTTCCCTGAAGAGATACCAGCCGGCTTACCACCCCTCCGAGGCATCGAACATCAGATAGACTTTGTGCCAGGCGCCCCACTTCCAAACCGAGCCGCATACCGAGTCAATCCGGAGGAGGCTAAGGAGCTGGAGAGACAGGTCCAAGACCTCATGGACAAGGGATACATTCGAGAGAGTCTCAGCCCATGTGCAGTACCCGTCCTATTGGTGCCTAAGAAGGATGGAACGTGGCGTATGTGTGTTGATTGCCGAGCCATCAACAACATCACCATAAAATATCGGTACCCCATTCCTAGACTTGATGATATGTTAGATGAATTGAGTGGTTCCACCGTGTTTTCCAAGATTGATCTTAGGAGTGGCTATCACCAAGTTCGGATGAAGGAGGGAGACGAGTGGAAGACTGCTTTCAAAACCAAGCAAGGCTTGTATGAGTGGCTGGTGATGCCCTTTGGTCTTACCAACGCCCCTAGTACCTTCATGAGGCTTATGAACGAGGTTCTAAGGCCTTACATTGGTAAATTTGTGGTTGTCTATTTTGATGACATATTGATCTATAGTCAGTGCTTATCCGATCACATTAGTCATGTAGAACAGGTTTTGAAGGCTCTCAGGCAGGAAGGACTCTTTGCCAATCTCAAGAAGTGTGTATTTTGCACTGACCAGTTAATATTTTTAGGCTTTGTTGTGAGTTCACAGGGTTTGAAGGTCGATGAGGAGAAGATCAAGGCCATCCAAGACTGGCCCACACCGACCACTATTGGGCAAGTCCGAAGTTTCCATGGCCTAGCCAGCTTCTATAGGCGGTTTGTCAAGGACTTCAGCACCATTGCCGCACCCATGACCTCAGTATCAAGAAGAATGTATCCTTTGTTTGGGGCCCTGCCCAAGAGGAGTCTTTCAACAAGCTTAAATATAGTTTAACTCATGCACCCGTTCTTACACTCCCTGATTTTAATAAAACTTTTGAGATTGAGTGTGATGCATCAGGTACAGGCATTGGAGCTGTCCTCACTCAAGGGGGGCGACCAGTGGCATTCTTTAGTGAAAAACTGAGTGGAGCTGCCCTCAACTACCCAACCTATGACAAAGAGCTATACGCTCTAGTAAGGTCCCTTGAAACTTGGCAGCATTACCTATTGTCTAAGGAATTTGTTATTCATACAGATCATGAGACACTTAAGCACTTGAGGGGACAGACCACACTCAAGAAGAGGCACGCCAGATGGCTCGAGTTCGTGGAGACCTTTCCCTATGTGATCAAGTACAAGAAGGGCAAGGACAATGTGGTGGCCGATGCACTGTCCCGGAGACACACTCTCATTGTGACCATGGAGGCCAAGATCATGGGTTTCGAGCATATTAAAGAATCTTATGCCACTGATCTTGATTTTAATGAAGTTTTCAGGAACACTGAGAAGGGGGCTTTTGGGCATACTACCAGCATGAGGGGTTCCTGTTCAAGGGAAAGAGGCTGTGCATTCCCAAAGGAGCCATGAGGGAACTGCTGGTTCGGGAGGCCCATGGTGGCGGCCTCATGGGACACTTTGGTCGGGACAAGACTTGAGTGTCCTAACTGAACATTTCTTTTGGCCAAACATGAAGAGGGATGTGGAGAGCATATGCGCCAAGTGCACTACTTGCCTCAAAACCAAGTCCAGGTCACATCCTTACGGTTTACAAATGCCATTACCGATTCCTAACCACCCTTGGGTAGACATTTCTATGGACTTTGTGCTGGGTTTACCCAAGATAAACCACAAGGATTCCATTTTTGTAGTGGTAGACAGGTTCTCCAAGATGGCCCATTTCATAGCCTGTAACACCACTAATGATGCCACTCAGACCGCCGACCTATTCTTCAAAGAAGTGGTTCGACTACATGGTGTTCCCCGAACCATTGTCTCTGACCGTGATACCAAGTTCCTCAGCCATTTCTGGAGGACACTATGGGGCAAGTTCGGAACCAAGCTACTATTCTCGACCACTTGCCACCCCCAGACCGACGGCCAGACTGAGGTAGTAAACCGTACGCTTTCTCAACTGTTGAGAGCTACGGTCGGTAAGAATTTAAGAAATTGGTTGTCTTGTTTGCCTTTTGTTGAGTTTGCTTATAACCATGCTAGGCACTCTACTACTAACCTGTCACCTTTTGAGATTGTTTATGGGTTTCAGCCAGAGACTCCTTTGGACTTCACCGAGCTGCCCAGCTCTATGTACCGCAGTCGTGATGGAGCCGCCAAGGCCGAGTTTGTTAAGAATATGCACCTAAAGGTCAAGGAGAGGATAGAAGCCAAGGCGGCTAAGGTCAAGGCCAAGTATGACCAGAAGAGGAAGGAGATACTGTTCGAACCCGGGGACTTGGTGTGGTTACACATGCGGCCCGAGAGGTTTCCAGAAGCCCGGAAGTCCAAGCTCTCTCCTCGTGGAACAGGACCATTCCGCATCCTAAAGAAGATCAACGACAACGCCTATATCCTTGACCTCCCTGCTGAATTTAAAATTTCACATACTTTCAATGTCTCGGATTTGTCTCCTTTCCATGCAGATAGTGATGACTTTGCAGATGATGGTGTTCTGAGGCCAGAACCTCTTCAAGAGGGAGGGAATGATGAGGCCATCCAAGTAGAGGTTCCCATAGTTAGGCACGGTCCGACTACCCGGAGTGGAACCAGGGCCTTGCGAGAAGGTTTCACCAAAGCTGTCCAGCATATCCTTGATCAAGATGGACAGACTGACCAGGACCAGCTGCTATTGAGAAGATGGTCCAGTTGAAGATTCAAGATCAAGCCGGCCCAAAGGAGGTTCAGGACGCGGCCGACCCGATCCAGTTCAGACTCAACCAAGCCGGACTTCTCATTTCCACATCCGAGCTTGGTCCAGACTCAGTTTCTATTTCATCCACTCCAACTCTTTCCGGTTCTGAGATCTAGCCGACCACCAAGGGGAGTAGCATGTGTTGTACTCTTTTCCTCACCAGGTTTTGTCCCATTGGGTTTTCTTGGTAAGGTTTTAATGAGGCAACATGCAAGCATGCTATTAGCCTTGGTCTAAGCCTTCTCAAACCGACCACCAGATGTCTGGTTTATTTTAATTTATTTGGTTAAGACTTTGGGCTAATGTTTCAGCCTCATTTTCGGCCAGCTTGTTTAAGGCCTTTTACTTTGAGTCTCTTAAGGGATAAACCCTATATAACTCTTTCAAGTTGGCGATTTTTGCCTAAGTCTTTTATGAAATAATTTTGCCTTTGCAAACCAAAACCCTAAGTCTTTTTCTGTGAGAAACAAGAGAGAGCAGCCGAATCTTATCAAGCTTCAAACCACCAAGCTTGTGGCGATTCTTCACCCTCCATTCCATCCATCGATTTGCCTTGAGAGTGATACACATCCAGCAAGCCAAATCCCATAGCTATCCACCTCCATCCACTGTTCTTGTTGAGAGAGATACACATCCAGCAACAAGGATCCATCCCCA
>NW_026015768.1:0-47624 GCF_020379485.1 Brassica napus | reverse complement strand
GCCTTCCAGAAGTAAGATGTGAACCTCGAATCCCTATCTGATACTATGCTTGCCGTACACCATGTGTCGTCGGACGATCTCATCAATGTACTTACGTACAATCTGATCTACCCCATCCGACTTTTGATAGCCAGGAAGTGTGCTGATTTGGTTAGGCGATCAACCACAACCCAAACCGCATCTTTTTTATTCCTCGTGGTAGGGAACCTAGTCAGAAAGTCTTTTTTAGGTGATTAGGAACACTGATCCGACCGTTTACTAGGATGGTACCATCCTTTGCAGTTTGGTACTCCGTCCTATCATTCTGAGCACCTTGTTTAGGTTCTCGCCCTGACCTTGAGCCAACCGAATGCGGGTAAGCAGGTCGGCCTGATTGACCGCCTCTAATCCGAGTGGTTCAGACTCTTTGGTCGATGCATTCAACCGTAGGGCACGAACCGTACCGTCCAGGTCATCCGCTTCTCGTCCGGCTGATAAGTCGGCCCTTCTCCGGCTCAAGGCATCTGCGACCAGATTAGCCTTTCCCGGATGATAGGTGATATCCAGATCGTAATCAGCTACAAACTCCATCCACCTTCTCTGCCTTAAGTTTAACTCAGGCTGGGTGAATATATACTTAAGACTCTTATGTCCGTAAGTATCTGAACCTTTGCACCATACAAGTATGATCGTTAATCTTTAAGGCGAACACAACCGCAGCCATTTCAAGGTCATGGGTGGGGTAGTTTCCCCTCATGTTTTCTCAACTGCCTGACGCATAGGCGATGACCTTCCCATGCTGGGTTTAATACGCAACCTAGTCCTGTTATGGACGCGTCCGTATAAACCACATAGGGTTGGTCGGCCTTTGGAACCAGAATGGGTGCGCTAGTCAGCATGTCCTTAGCGCGGAAAACATTTCCACACTACCTCAGACCATGTGAACTTAACGTCCTTCCGATCAACCGTGTCATAGGCTGACCAAGCTTGCGAATCCTTTCACAAACTTTCTATAATAACCTGCCAGCCCTAGGAGCTTCTGACTTCCGTGGCACTGCGTGGTCGAGGCCAATCCTTGATTGCCCTGATCTTCTCTGGATCCACCAAGACGCCCTCACCGGACACAATGTGGCCAAGAAACCCAATGCTCTTCTGCCAAAAACTGCATTACTGAGTTTTGCATAGAGCTTGTGTTCCTGTAATCGTTCCAGCAGCGGCTCTCAGGTGTTTCCCATGAGATTCCTCATCCTTGGAGTAAATCAGGATATCATCATCAAGAAGATGACTGATTCGTCCAAGAAATCTCGGAACACGCTGGTTCATCATTTTCATGAATGCAGCAGGCGCATTGGTCAGACCGAATGGCATAACCACAAACTCGTAGTGGCCGTACCTGGTCCGGAATGCTGTCTTCTCTAATGTCATTTGGCTCTATAGGGATCTGATGATACCCTGAGGCCAAATCAATCTTAGAAAACCACTTGGCTCCTTTGAGTTGATCCAACAACTCATCTATTAGGGGAACGGGTACTTGTTCTTCACAGTAACCCTGTCCAACCCTCGATAGTAAATAGACAGACGCATGCTACCATCCTTCTTTTTCACAAAGAGGACTGGTGCACCCCAACGAGAGCTACATGAACGTATGAACCCCTTGCCCAGCTATTCTTCTAATTGCTTCTTTAGCTCGGCCATCTAGGCCGGAGCCATTCGGTACGGACTCTTGGACAGCGGAGCTGTCCCTAGTTCTAGTTCAATCGTAAATGGATCCGACCTATCAGGGGGGACACCCTGTAGTGAACGGAACACATCTGGGAACTCAGAAACCAACGGGTCCTCAGTTAGATCTTTCTGATCATCATCAACCTGCCGTGCTCCATAGTGGTAATTGTGGTCAAATATGCTTCACAACCCGTCTAAGCATCCGTTCTGCTCGGATTGCTGACACCACACTACTCTATCCGAGCCAGACTCATATTCAAACTTGGTACTGGATCGGGTGAGGTCCAGTCTCCAACCGTACACATCCTCTATGGCAGTCGAGAGTGGCCCGATACTTTTCCCAACCAATCCATGCCTAGGATCACATCATGATTCTGTAGGCGCAACACAATCAGATCTACAGGCAGATTTTTCTCCTGGATCATTACCTGGATATTAGTCATGAGCCCTAATGAGTGCATGATTTGCCCCCGGCTGCCCTCACTAGTCTAGAATTATCCCCAGAACAGAGGCAGAACAGACCCTTTCCGACCAGTTCCGGACTCACAAAACTATGTGTAGCCCCTGTGTCGAAAAGCACGTGGGTTTCAACACCACCAATCATGAGGGTCCCTATAAGAGAGCCACATCAGAATCCCCTAGCCACTCTAGGTTCCTGACCAAGCATTCTATTGAATGTAAACAGATAAATTCAGGAATTACCAGAGATCGAATCAAACGATCCAGAAGCACCGTCGTCACGGGACAGCTCATACACCCTTGGTGTTGTGGTTGGCCTGCTCTGGGTCGACTTTCCCGTGTCTCCACGACCCTTCCCTTGTCCTCCTTGCCGCTTAAGACATTCACTTTGGAAGTGTCCGCTTTGGCCGCAATGGAAACAAGTCCAAGAGCCGCTGCCACTGGATTGGCCCTGAGTCCGGCTTGGTCGAGTGCAATCTCGGATGGAATGATCCAAGCTGCCACATGTCACACAAGCTCCCATGGCTTTCCTGCATTCACCTGGATGGTTCTTACCACACTTGGGACATTCAGGTCGTCCTGCCATGGCGGGCTGTGAGGTCCAGCCATGAGGCCTTGGGATGTAGGGTCTTTGGACAAGGCCGTGGGCTAAGTCCAGGAGGCTTGGGGGCGTGGGTTGGACTTATTACTGACCCCCAACCCAATCAGAAAGGGCGATGGGATGCAACTGGCCGAGAGGGCACAACCCTTGGCCGATGGTGTCCGTTCGCTAGCAAGTCGTGCCTGTTCGTGGGGCAAGATTTACCCCCTCATTTTCTATAAATATGGGGCCTCTCCTGTTGATTTAATTGTCCAATTCCAGAGTAAAATACTCAGAGAAAAACGTAGAGAGAAAGAAAGAGAGAAAGAGAGAGTTCCGGCCAAGAGAAAGGCCGATTGTGGTGGTGTTGTGTACCGGCGACTCTGATCGTTTGAGAACTAACCTCGGTCAAGAATGGGAGATCAAGACAAGGAGAAGAGCATGTAGAACCTAGACGTGGTTCACAAGGTATGTGATGGGCCGTGGCTCCATCAGACCGAACAGACGGTCCATGCGACTACACCGCGGCTCTGCTCGGTTCCTAAGTCCCATCCGGCTCTCCTTATCTGTTTCAATTCGTGTCTCTTCTCTTCTCTCTGGTTAAACCACGAAAGTTGTGTTGGTTGGGTCCAAGGGACACGTCCCTAGGTTTTGGTCGAACATAATCAAACTGCTAGCCTAGACACGGGTCGGTTAGTCGGATGATCTGATCGCACCAAGACTGGGCGGTTAGGACGAACGGTTGGGAATGATACAAAGGGCACGAGTTGTCGAGTCATGAGTGTCCAAAGGTTGTGAGTTGCCAAAGGGTGTCAGTGACCAAAAGGTACGAGATACCAAAGGTTACGAACATCAAAAGGTACGAGGACCAAGAGGCATGATTGGCCAAAGGGTGCATGTTCCAAACGGTGTCTTTCGGGACAGGTTTGGACCGATCCTTATGGATCAGCCTATGGCTTGTCTAGTTAGGACAAGGTAACGGTTTGTCTAAGCCAAGGTAGAGTCGCAAGGTCTGACCGGTTGCTAAGCCTTCCGGATTAGGCTTGAGGCTTACTCGGCCGATTGGATCCAGGCCTAAGGATGGATCAGGTAAGGGAGTCCGTTTGGCCATTGAATTGGTCTGTGGGGACGATCCGGTTAGACGTATTGGTCTGTGGGGATTGGTCTGTGGGGACGATCCAGATCTGTTCGTGTGTTCTGTTTATCTATTCTGGACTATCTATCTGATTCTAAGTCAAGGGGTGGTTGGTTGAATGACTTAGGATACGGTAGGTAGGTTCATACGTTTTATGATTATGTTGACTGAGGTTTACCGAAGTTCTAGGAACCAAGCCAAGCATTGTAGAATCAATCCGTTCTATTCTCGGTTATGATTAATGCTTATCTGGTTGTGGTTTCGGGAACTAAGGATGGTTCTGGTCAAGCCAAGGAGCCGTGAAGGCTCGGTCAGTGACAGGCTGTGTAACGTGTGGTTAGATGATGCTAGGGATGAACTAGTGATTGTCTATGAGACTGTTAAGAAGATGTGTATTGAATCTCATGTTTCCAAGTAATACAAAGTTTATACATTGTTATTCCGCTGTGCAATTTGTTCCTTTGTTTATGAACCTCATATTCGAATATGACTTAGTAACTATAAGACTTAAAATGGTTCAAACAAGCAGAGAAATTAATAAGTAAGCCTGCGGACTCCATCAGGTCGAGAGGCCAGGGTTCGGGTCTTACAAGTTGGTATCAGAGCATGCTTGATCCTGTTTAGGACAACGCTCTAAGATTATGAGTTTCATACCGAAGTTATTCCAAAACTATGATGACTATGAAATCTTAGTTGGGGGTGAGCCAAGAAAGAGTTGAGGTAAGCTAGGTATCATGCTTGTGAATGTGGAGTTCTAAGGTGAACCGGCTTAGCCAAGATACATTTTCCAAGGGCAAGAACCTAAAACAGAAAGGTTGGTCGATCTAGTATTTAGGAGTAATAGACGGGTTGGAAGGGATGGACGCAATGCAAGACTTGTTTATGAATGACCTGAACAAGGGAAGTAACATGGACCAGAGAGTGGCTTAGGTTGAAATAAACGTGCAGCATTCTACTGAAGTTAAGTGTTATCCCTTGATGGCCGTTCATATAAGTAAAGCATATGCAATGTTATATCTTACTCAAAGGAGACACTACATGACCAGTACACGAGTGGACTTGTGATCAGATGGATCAGCTAGGACTCGGTATAAGTTAGGTAGGTTTCCTTAGATCTAGTTGGATGGAATGAATCAATTCCAATCTGAATCCGTCCAAAGAAAGAATGAGGAAACTCAGGGTGTTCGTTCCAATCATTGGAAGAACATGATGTTAAATATCTTAGTATGCTGGGGATTGAGGTATATTATAATTGCTATTGTGAATGGTGTGAGCATTTGCAATAGTAAGACGCTTAGGAGAATGGTATGGGACGTTTTCCAAATGTGTGATCAAACCGAAATCCTACTCATCTAGGTACCCACTGGAAGTGGAACGGGTGGCTTTGTTGGAATCTAACTTGGCTGAAGAAGCAAAGCTTAAGGCTAAGCCACAGTCAGGCCCATCGGGCAAGACTAATGATAAAAAGAGAATGGGGACTGGGTGGACGGAGGCAAGACCTCTGGTGGCCGACCTGCGTGTTCCAAATGTGGACGGAACCATCCTGGTGAGTGCTGGAAGGCCAGGGGGCTTGTGTTCATTGTGGCAGCATGGACCATGGGGTTCAGAACTGTCCTCGACCGAACCCGTCTGGTAGAAGCGGCAAGATGACTTGTTTCCATTGTGGCCAGCAAGGACATTCCCAATCGGAGTGTCCCAAGCTGCAAGGAAGTCAGGGGAAGGGCCGTGGAGACACATGCAAGGCGTCCCAAGGCAAACCAACCACAACACCGAGGGTGTATAAACTGTCACGAGACGACGGAGCTTCCGATCTTTTGATTCGATCTCTGGCAATCTCTAAATTTATCTTTTAACATTCAAGTAGTAATGCTTGGTCTGGAACCTAGAATGTGGTCTAGGGGATTCTGATGGGGGTCTCTGATAGGAACCCTCATGATTGGTGGTGTAAAAACCCACGTACTTTCCGATGCAGGGGCTACGCATAGGTTTTGTGAGTCCGGGACTGGTCGGAAAGGCTCTGTTCTGTCTGTACGCTGGTGATAATTTTGGGATAGTGAGGGCAGTCGTGGGCAAGCCAGGAACTCACTAGATCTCATGTCGAATATCCCAGTGCAGATCCAGGGAAAGGTCTTCCCTGTGAATCTGGTCTGTATCCACCTAAAGAATCACGAGATGATCCTAGGTATGGAATGGTTGGGAAAGTATCGAGCCACTCTCGATTGCCATAAAGGTCGTGTGCAACTGGAGACTGGGCTTCATCCGATCCAGTACCAATGTCTGTGTCTGGCTCAAGAGAAAGTAGTGGTTTCAGCAGTTCGAGCGATTCGGATGCTGGAACAGGGTTGTCAGTCCTTTTTGGCTACAATTACAACTACAGAGCCTGACAGTTATGTCTGTCTAAAAGACCATTCTGAGGATTTGTTGGTGTCTGAGTCCCCAAGTGTGTTCTATTCGCTACAGGGTGTCCCCCCTGATAGGTCGGATCCATTTATGATTGAACTGGAACCAGGGACAGCTCCGCTGTCCTAGAATCCGTTTCTGTCGGCTCCGGCCAAGATGGCAGGGCCGAAATTGACCATGTCCGAGAGAGGACCATGGTCGCAGTACAACCAACTCGGAGTTTGACCTACGGTTGAGAATGATCAAGTCCAGTAATGGACGAGGATCAGGCCACGACCTATTCGGAGATGGACCTATGGTTGGGGTGAAACGGTCGAGTCCCTGAGTGGACCAGAACCAGAGTACGATCGAGTCCAAGGAAGGACCAGGATCGAATTATGACAAAGTCCAGTGAAGGATAGAAGTCAAGTCTGAGGGGCTTTTAGTCTCGAGGGACTAAGATCGCAATGTGGCCTAGCCTGAAAAGGTTGTGGCCGGTTAAGGGGATGATCCAGTACGTTGTGGCTGGGGTCACGAACCTTATTGTCCATGAAGGACAAAGAACCATAACAATCTGTTAGGACTCGTTGTAGGACGAGCAGCCTAAAGATTGGAACAAGTTCGTGAGGACTTGACTGGAACATCGAGTGGTGTGGGGATTGGCCAAATCTACTAAGGCTCGAGTATGCAGCATGTTCCTAGGGACTGATTACGATCTAGTCTTGGACTATGATCAGAGAAAGAATAAAATCTGAAGAAGATGCTATTGAAAGGAAAGACATATACTTGTTGGTTACTAGGACCGCAACCTGGAGAGTTCGGCCCAGTGACACAAGGAATGTCTTTGGATGGAATTACAAGTATCACTTGAATGGATGCTTGATGGGCCCTCGACCATGGTCGAAGTAGACAAGTAAGGGTGCCATAAGCGAAACCAGAAAAGTCCCCTTGAAAGGATTTTTGTGGTTAAATCCTTATCAAGTGGGGGAGACTTGAACAACGATGGTCAAAGGAATTTGATCATCGAAGTGGTCATTTGGTGGTTCTGAATCAAGCTTGTTCTATTCTCTGATCAACACTAGAATATGTTTGGTTGGAATATTTTGTCTTGGGACAAGGTATAATCATCACCGGATTCAAGGACGAATCCATTACAAGTGGGGGAGACTTGTCACGCCCCCAATCCTGGAATGGATTGTCGGGACGGCCATGGTTGAGGAAACGTACCAGCCAGTCTTAGGACATCAAGGCAAGAATTCCATGGTCGAGAAACAAGGTTAGAACATAAGGAAACTTAGACTTAACCTTATATAAGCTAATAGACAGCTAGGACAAGTAAGACGGTAACTGGACGAAGTAGACGAGTAGCTCGACCAGCTCAACGAAGCTAGGTTTAGTTCACTCCAGCTCAGTCCCTACTAAGTCAGCTCCACTAGCTGGACTACAAGCTCACTCAGCTGAGGCAGCTGAGAGTCAGCTCACCTCAGCTAGACGGACTGTTCGGTTTTAGGCCGATGGTCCGGGTCCGGGTCAGTGGCGGGCTGTGAGGTCCGGCCATGAGGCCTTGGGCTGTTGGGTCTTTGGACAAGCCGTGGGCTAAGTACAGGAGTCTTGGGGCGTGGGTTGGGCTTATGACCGACCCCAAACCAAATCAGAAAGGGCGATGGGATGCAACTGGCCGAGAGGGCACAACCCTTGGCCGATGGTGCCCGTTCGCTAGCATGTCGTGCCTGTTCGTGGGGCAAGACTTATCCCCTCGTTTTCTATAAATATGGGGCCTCTCCTGTTGATTTCATTATCCAATTCAGAGTAAAATACTCAGAGAAAAACGTAGAGAGAAGAAAGAGAGAAGAGAGAGTTCCGGCCAAGAGAAAGGCCGATTGTGGTGGTGTTGTGTTCCGGCGACTCTGATCGTTTGAGAACTAACCCCGGTCAAGAATGGGAGATCAAGACAAGGAGAAGAGCATGGAGAACCCAGACGTGGTTCACAAGGTATGTGATGGGCCGTGGCTCCTTCAGACCGAACAAACGGTCCATGCGACCGCACCGCGGTTCTGCTCGGTTCCTAAGTCCCATCCGGCTCTCCTTATCTGTTTCAATTCGTTTCTCTTCTCTTCTCTCTGGTTAAACACGAAGGTTGTGTTGGTTGAGCCCAAGGGACACGTCCCTAGGTTTTGGCCGAACATAATCAAACCGCTAGCCTAGACACGGGTCGGTTAGTCGGATGATCCGATCGCACCAAGACTGGGCGGTTAGGACAAACGGTTGGGAATGACCCAAAGGGCACGAGATGTCAAGAGTCATGAGTGTCCAAAGGTGTGAGTTGCCAAAGGGTGTCAGTGACCAAAAGGTACGAGATACTAAAGGTTACGAACATCAAAAGGTACGAGGACCCGGAGGCATGATTGGCCAAAGGGTGCATGTTCCAAACGTGTCTTTCGGGACAGGTTAGGACCGATCCTTATGGATCAGCCTATGGCTTGTCTAGTTAGGACAAGGTCACGGTTTTTCTAAGCCAAGGTAGAGTCACAAGGTCTGACCGGTTGCTAAGCCTTCCGGATTAGGCTTGAGGCTTACTCGGCCGATTGGATCCAGGCCTAAGGCCGGATCAGGTAAGGGAGTCCGTTGGGCCATTGAGCCAGACTTCATTGGCCGGTCGCACCTAGATTCTATCTGTTTTTATCTATCTGGACTATCTATCTGATTCTAAGACATGGGGTGGTTGGTTGAATGACTTAGGATACGATAGGTAGGTTCATACGTTTTATGATTAATGTGACTGAGGTTTATCTAAGTTCTAGGAACCAAGCCAAGCATTGTAGAATCAATCCGTTCTATTTTCGGTTATGATTAATTCTTATGGTTGTGGTTTCAGGAACTAAGGATGGTTCTGGTCAAGCCAAGGAGCCGTGAAGGCTCGGTCAGTGAGAGGCTGTGTAACGTGTGGTTAGATGATGCTAGGGATGAACTAGTGATTGTCTATGAGACTGTTAAGAAATTGCGATTGAATCTCATGTTTCCAAGTAATACAAAGTTTATACATTGTTATTCCACTGTGCAATCTGTTCCTTTGTTTATGAACCTCATATTCAAATATGACTTAGTAACTAAAAGACTTAAAATGGATCAAACAAGCAAAGAAATAAATAAGTAAGCCTGCAGACTCCATCAGGTCGAGAGGCCGGGGTTCGGGTCTTACCGCCGTGGCTGTCACTGGCTGTCCGTCAGCACACACAGGACGTCCGGTTGTGTCCGTCAGCACACACAGAACGTCCGTGTGTGATCGTGTGTGTCTGTGTGTGTCTGTCAGCCTACACAGGACGTCCATGGCTGTCCATCAGTACACATATCAGCATGCTGGTCCTTGGACTCAGCACGCTAGCCCATCCTGTGGACTGTTTGAGTGATTTTGGCCCACGTGGGCTGTATGTGGGTGTCTGCCAGAACACAGAGGACGTCTGTGGCTTTCCGTGGCTGTTCGTCAGCACACACAAGACATCTGTGGCTGTCCGTGTGTGTCCTGTGTGTCCGTCAGCACACACATGACGTCCGTGGCTGTCCATCAGTACACATATCAGCACGCTGGTCCTTGGACTCAGCACGCTGGCCCTTCCCGTGGAATGTTCGGGTGATTTTGGCCAACGTGGGCTGTTTGTTCAGTACACACAGGACTTTCGTGGGTGTCCGTCAGCACACACAGGACGTCCGTGTGTGTCCGTCAGCACACACAGGACGTCTATGGCTGTCTGTGTGTGTCTGTGTGTTTCCGTAAGCACACACAGGACGTCCGTGGCTGTCCATCAGTACACATATCAGCACGTTGGTCCTTGGGCTCAGCATGCTGACCCTTCCCGGGGATTGTTTGGGTGATATTGGCCACGTGGGCTGTCTGTTCAGTACACATAGGACGTCTGTAGGTGTCCGCCAGCACACACATGATGTATGAGGCTGTCTGTGTGTGTCTGTGCATCAGTCTGTTCAGTACACACAGGACGTCTGTGGGTGTTCGTCAGCACACACACAAGACGTCCGTGGCTATCCGTGTGTGTCCGTCAGCACACATAGGATGTTCGTGGCTGTACGTGTATGTCCGTGTGTGTCCGTGTGTGTCCGTCAGCACACACATGACATCCGTGGCTGTCCGTCAGCACACACATATCACCACGTTGGTTCTTGGACTCCGCACGCTGACCCTTCTTGTGGACTGTTCGGGTGATTTTGGCCCTCGTGGGCTGTCTGTTCAGTACACACAGGACGTCTGTGGGTATCCGCCAGCACACAGGACGTCCGTGGCTGTCCGTGTGTGTCCGTCTGTGTCCGTCAGCACACACAGGACGTCCGTGGCTGTCCTTCAGTACACATATCAGCACGTTGGTCGTTGGACTCTGCACGTTGGCCCTTCCGTGGACTGTTTGGGTGATTTTGTCCCAAGTGGGCTGTCAGTTCAGTACACACAGGACGTCCATGGGCGTCCGCCAGCACACACAGGACGTCCAGGGCTGTTTATGGCTATCCGTCCACACACAGGACATCCGTTTGTGTCTGTGTGTGTCTGTCAGCACACACAGGACGTTCGCGGGTGTCGGTCAGCACGCACATAACGTCCGTGTGTGTCTGTAAGCATACAACGACGTCCGTGGCTGTTTGGTGTGTCCGTCAGCACGTTGGTCCTTGAACTCTGCACGCTGGCCCTTCCCGTGGACTGTTTGGGTGATTTTGTCCCACGTGGGCTATCTGTTCAGTACACACAGGACGTCCGTGGGTGTTCGCCAGCACACACAGGACATCCGTGGCGGTCCTTGTGTGTCCGTCAGCACACACAAGACGTCTGTGGCTGTCCATCAGTACACATTCAGCACGCTGTCCTTGGACTCAGCACGCTGGCCCTTCCTGTTGACTGTTCGGTGATTTTTGGCCCTCGGGGGCTGTCTGTTCAGTACACACAGGACGTCCGTGGGTGTCCGCCAGCACACACAGGACGTCCGGGCTGTCCGTGTGTGTCTGTCTATGTCCGGCAGCACACACAGGACGTCCGTGGCTGTCCCTCAGTACACATATCAACATGTTGGTCCTTGGACTCAGCACGCTGGCCCTTCCCGTGGACTGTTTGGGGGATTTTATCCCACGTGGGCTGTTTGTTCAGTACACACAGGACGTCCGTGGGTGTCCGCCAGCACACACAGGACGTCTGTGGCTGTTTGTAGCTGTTGTCAGCACACAAAGGACGTCCGTGTGGTCCGTGTGTGCCTGTCAGCACACACAGGATGTCTGTGGGTGTCCGTCAGCACACACAGGACGTCTGTGGGTGTTCGTCAGCACACACAGGACGTTCGTGGCTGTCCGTGTGTGTCCGTCAGCACACACAGGACGTTCGTGGCTGTACGTGTATGTCTATGTGTGTCCGTGTGTGTCCGTCAGCACACACATGACGTTCGTGGCTGTCCATCATTACACATATCAGCACGTTGGTCCTGGACTCCGCACGCTGACCCTTCTTGTGGACTGTTCGGGTGATTTTGGCCCTCGTGGGCTGTCTGTTCAGTACACACAAGACGTCCGTGGGTGTCCGCCAGCACACACAGGACGTATGTGGCTGTCCGTGTGTGTCCGTCTGTGTCCGTCAACACACACAGGACGTCCGTGGATGTCCCTCAGTACACATATCAGCACGTTGGTCCTTGACTCAGCATGCTGGCCCTTCTCGTGGACTGTTTGGGTGATTTTGTCCCAAGTGGTCTGTCTGTTCAGTACACACAGGACGTCCATGGGTGTCCGCCAGCACACACAGGACGTCCGGGGCCGTTTGTGGCTATCTGTCAGCACAGACAGGACATCCGTGTGTGTCTGTCAGCACACACAGGACGTTCGTGGGTGTCGTCAGCACACACAAAAGTCCGTGTGTGTCCGTAAGCATACGCAGGACGTCCATGGCAGTCCGTGTGTGTCCGTCAGCACACACAGGACGTCCGTGTGGTGTCCATCAGTACACATATCAGCACGTTGGTCCTTGGACTCTGCACGCTGGCCCTTCCCGTGGACTGTTTGGTGATTTTGGCCCACGTGGGCTATCTGTTCAGTACACACAGGACGTCCGTGGGTGTCCGCCAGCACACACAGGACGTCCGTGGCGGTCCGTGTGTGTCTGTCAGCACACACAGGACGTCCGTGGCTGTCCATCAGTATATATATCAGCCCGTTGGTCCTTGGACTCAGCACGCTGGCCCTTCCCGTGGACTGTTTGGGTGATTTTGGCCCACGTGGGCTGTCTGTTCAGTACACACAGGACGTATGTGGTGTCCGTCAGCACACACTAGACGTTCGTGTGTGTCCATCAGCGCACACAGGACACTCGTGGCTATGTGTCCGTGTGTGTCTGTCAGCACACACATGACGTCTGTGGCTGTCCATCAGTACACATATCAGCACGTTGGTCCTTTGACTCCGCATGCTGACCCTTCCTGTGGACTGTTCGGGTGATTTTGGCCCTCGTGGGCTGTCTGTTCAGTACACACAGGACGTGCGTGGGTGTCCGCCAGCACACACAGGACGTCCGTGGCTGTCTGTGTGTGTCCGTCTGTGTCCGTCAGCACACACAGGACGTCCGCGGCTGTCCCTCAGTACACATATCAGCACGTTGGTCCATGGACTCAGCACGCTGGCCCTTCCCGTGGACTGTTTGGGTGATTTTATCCCACTTGGGCTGTCTGTTCAGTACACACAGGACGTCCGTGGCTGTCCGCCCGCACACACAGGACGTCCGTGGCTGTCCGTGTGTGTCCATCAGCACACACAGGACGTCTGTGGCTGTCCGTGTGTGTCCGTCTGTGTCCGTCAGCACACATAGGACGTCCGTGGCTGTCCCTCAGTACACATATCAGCAAGTTGGTCCTTGGACTCAGCACGATGGCCCTTCCCGTGGACTGTTTGGGTGATTTTATCCCACGTGGGCTGTCTGTTCATTACACACAAGACGTCCGTGGGTGTCCACCAAGCACACACAGGATGTCCGTGGCTGTTTGTGGCTGTCCGTCAGCACACACCGGACGTCTGTGGGTGTTCGTCAGCACATACAGGACGTCTGTGGCTGTCCCTGTGTGTCCGTCAGCACACACAGGACGTTCGTGGCTGTACGTGTATGTCCGTGTGTATTCGTGTCTGTCCGTCAGCACACACATGACGTCCGTGGCTGTCCATCAGTACACATATCAGCACGTTGGTCCTTGGACTCCGTACGCTGACCCTTCTTTTGGATTGTTCGGGTGATTTTGGCCCTCGTGGGCTGTCTGTTCAGTACAAACAGGACGTCCGTGGGCGTCCGCCAGCACACACAGGACGTCGTGGCTGTTCGTGTGTGTCCGTCTGTGTCCGTCAGCACACACAGGACGTCCGTGGCTGTCCCTCAGTACACATATCAGCACGTTGGTCGTTGGACTCAGCATGCTGGCTGGCCCTTCCATGGACTGTTTGGGTGATTTTTTCCCAAGTGGGCTGTTTGTTCAGTACACACAGGACGTCCATGGGTGTCCGCCATGTAAGACCCGATCCCGGCTCCCGCTGCCTAGGCTGCGGTCGATGCCTCACGTCGCTCGGTCCACTTCCTGGCCGAACCTCTTAGTTTTTGCCCTTTATTTATAATATCGCCTAAAGGCGAGGGCTAACTTAGATCTTAGCTAAAGACTTCCCTTGTAAGGCCCGTTCCCGGCTCTTAAGCCCAACCATGATCCGCGGCCTTAACATCCGTTCTTATACAATGATTCCGGTCTTTTAAGGTCCTTTAGGTGTTATGTTCAAGTTTTTTTAGGTGAGATTCGAGTATAACATTCAAGACAAACAAACATAAGGGGCAAACAGATTGTATATATATAACATAATGAGATCCATACATCATTCATAAGTTCATCTACTAGTTTACACACTTAGTCTATCATAAGTTCACAAGTTGCACAATAGGCTATCAATACTACACGCTTATCAACAAGGACCCATTCACCACACATCTTCCCATGGCCTGAGACTTCACAGTACCTTTCCTTTACCACGGTCCAAGTCTGGTCCTGAAACCACATAAATCACATCATGAACACATATGGCCGATAACCTAAGCAACAAGTCTAGAATGGCATGGTTCGGCCCTTAAGAACTAGGATCTGTCCAATTTGGACATACACAGATAATTCCCAAAAACTAAATAAAATGCATGACAATTCATGATAATTCCCAACTAAGAGATTCCCATAGTCAGATCTCAACGGAACCGACCCGGAATGTGAGATCCGACCATAGATCAGTCCGGCCAATGCCTAGGACTTTATCCCTGGACCGGCCATGGCCTTGGTCCAGTGTTCCCTGTCTGAATCAATCCAATAACATCGCAACACACTATAGAACAGGCGATCCAGAAGAAGTAAAGAGAATGGATGCATCTACCAAGAGAACCGCCGCAAGGCCGCACGGATCATCTGCTGGCCCGGGGCCGTTCCTTGCAGTCTACACCACTAACCTTAGGCGTTCTCTCCCCTGGAGGCAAGTCCTTCTCCTTCTCCTTCTCCTTGTTTTTGTCTGGTATCCATCTTCACGGCCTGGCCTTCCCACGCTCAGAACACGCCGGCAAGCCAACACCACCACACACGGTTCTCTTCTCTAACCGCCGGTCTCTCTCTTTCTTTCTTCTTTCTGTTATGAGTTTGGCAGAGCTTTGCCTAAGGAATTTCGTGCCATTTTCTGTGCCAGGGACTCTCTATTTATAGAGAAAGCCAGCCCCAACTGCCCTGGAGAAATCGACCAAGCAGTTAAAGAGAAAGGGCACAAACTGCCCCTTTGCACCTTTTCGGGAGTACCGCCCAACTGCACTTCCTTTCCTTTGGGCTGTTCGAAAATCAGGCCCATAAACTTGTCCAGAGTCCCTTGCCAAGGCCAAGACCCCACGGACCCTGGGTGGTTCAGGCCAAGACCCCTCCAGCCCATTACCGCCCATGACCTGGCCAAGCCGGCCCGGACCATAACACTTCACCGAGCTGAGTTGAGCTGGCCACTAGCTGGCCTCAGCTGAGTGAGCTAACCTATCAGCTTCAGTGAGCTACCAAGGACCGTATGAGCTGGTTTCACACTGTCCCCAGCTGGTTGAGCTTGTACCCGACCTTATCCAGCTGCTAGATTACTCGGCCAAGTCTCCTAAGCTTTCTTCCATCCATCCTGGTTAAGGCTCAGCTTCCTAATACCCTTAACCATCTTATTTGAGCCATGATACGCTTGTCCTTAGGCCAAATGACCTGTCTGGTGCGTCTCCTCGCACCATGGCTCGTCCCAACGATCCTACCTAGGATCGGGGATGCTACAAGTCTCCCCCACTTGATATGGATTCGTCCTCGAATCCAAACCAAGTGACTCTTCTTCAAATTGCTTCATCCATCCAGGAAACTCAGCTTTCATTCTTGCTTCTGTTTCCCAAGTTACCTCTTCTCGACCGTTGCACTCCCAAATCACTTTGAGCATTTGAGTTGTCTTGTTCCGAGTTGCCTTCTCCATTCTGTCCATGATCCGAACCGGCGTTGTTTCTAAGCTGAGGTTCGTTCCTAAATCAGAAGGAATCTCTGGAATGTAAACATCCTTATCCGAAAGGCACTTCCTTAGTTGAGAGACATGGAACACATTGTGGAATGCTTCCATTTTGGATGGAAATCCAACTTGTAAGCCACCGCTCCAACTCTTTCAATAACTCTGAATGGACCCAAGTACCTTGGATCTAACTTCCTCCTTCCTCCTACCTGAGATTCTTACCCTCCCCTTGAAGGTAATCATCTTTAGGTACACCATATCGCCAACTTCGAACTCAAGTTCTTTCCGGCGTTTGTCTGCATAATGCTTCTGACGGTCTTGGGCCGTTCTCATCTTATCCTGAATGAACTTGATCTTCTCGGTTGTTCCTCCTCCACTATCTCCGGCCCTATCATGCTGCGCTCCCCCACTTGGGTCCAGCATAGTGGTGTTCTACATGGCCGCCCATACAAGGCTTCGTAGGGGGACATGCCAATGCTTCGGTGAAAGTTGTTGTTGCATGCAAACTCCACCAATGGCAGATGCCTATGGGAACCGAAATTCGCATTGTCGATTTCCATTTAAATAAGGAACTAGGAAAACCCTAATTTCCCAGAGGACCCGGATATCTGCTAATTACCACACGTCAAGCAATCAGAACACGAGAATAATAACGATAAAGTATAAGAAATCGAAAAGGAGAGCAAAGAAGATCTTATTCCGAATTTGCATATGAGCGTTTACAACAAGGTATAAGCCTGGGCTCGAGAGCTGTCGGCGAGATTCCTAGTTCTAATAACCCTAAGACGGCTAAACCTAATTGAGTCGCAGCTCGAAATAACAAAAACGGAAAATTGCCTAAATTGCTCTAAGTGCTAAGTTTGCTCTGAAAAAAGTTCTCTCATATGCTCCTCGCCTAGGACTCCTTATATACTAGCTCCAAGGTCGGTTTACGCTTTTACTCTTCTGCCCTTAAGCCGTCATAGCATAAAAATGGAGATATTCCATTTTTCCCGATCTTCAAAATTATCTTCAAAACTTCCGTATTTATCCGCGGAAACTTGACATTATCCTTCCTTGTGGACCAAGCGTAAACCGTGCTGTGGTTTACGGGCTTTTGGTTAAGAAATCGTAGGATGGGCCTCGAGTCGTGTTTAGGTCTCTTTGAGCCGTCTTCCGACTCGACACGTTTACTACGAATTCTTTCGATAAAGAACGAACTTTCCGCGGTTTATAATTCGCAAAGTTTGATCGATGATTTAGAATAGCGGAAACATAGACTGAGCTTGCTATGGTCTTCGGTAGATAGCATTTGATGGTTTGACGAAAATGCATAGATTGATGTCTGTCGATGTTCGGAAGGGTTCTATCGCTACACAGCGACCGAGAACTTTGGCTCGAGCCCGATTGCTACGTAGCGACCGAGCTTTGGCTCGAGCTCGGTCGCTACGTAGCGACCGCGGGAGGAGCGCTTTGTGGCTACATAGCGACCGAGCTTGGCCGAGCACTCGGTCGCTACGTAGTGACCGAGCTTTGGCTCGAGCTCGGTCGCTACGTAGCGAGCGAGCTTGGCTGAGCTTGGTCGCTATGTAGCGACCGAGCGAGATGGACGCTCGGTCGCTACGTAGCGACCGAGCTTGGCTTGGGCTCGGTCGCTATGTAGCGACGGAGCGAGACAA
The DNA here is from genome assembly GCF_020379485.1 of Brassica napus. Lineage (NCBI taxonomy): Eukaryota > Viridiplantae > Streptophyta > Magnoliopsida > Brassicales > Brassicaceae > Brassica > Brassica napus. The sequence goes on along the minus strand of NW_026015768.1, from coordinate 30,157 downwards.
ATGCTCAGTCGCTACGTAGCGACCGAGCGAGACTAAGATCGGTCGCTACGTAGCGACCGTGCGGGACGAACGCTCGGTCGCTATGTAGCGACCGAGCTTTGGCTCGAGCTTGTCGCTACGTAGCGACCGAGTGGGTCGGACATTCGGTCGCTATGCAGCAGCCGATATCAGCCCGGACTTGGTTGCTACGTAGCAACCGGACGGCGTGTATGCGCAGTAATTACGCAACGACCGCCATGTTTGTTTGGTTTGAATCTTCAAGGATACTTCTTCGTAAAAACTTCGTACTGGTTATATTTTACGAAAGTTGTATCCTTCTTTTTACTATCTCTTTTGGAAATACGATCTCCGAGGATTTTTGGGTGGTAATTCCGTCGTAACCATTTTTTAACCCCCAACAATGCCTTTCCCATGAATCGCCCCAATCCAAAACACATGCCCTCAGCATATCCTCTAGTGTCCTGATCGTGCGTTCTCATTGCCCATATGTTTGTGGGTGATAGGCTGTGCTCATGTTCACCCTCGTCCCTAAGGCTTTTTGGAAAGCCTTCCAGAATCGTGAAGTAAACCTCGGATCCCTATCCGACACAATGCTAGACGGAATCCCATGTAGCCGTACGATCTCGTCCAGATATTTGACCACGATCTGATCAACTCCATCTGACTTCTTCAAGGGCCAGAAGTGTGCGGATTTGGTGAGTCTATCTACTACCACCCAAACCGCATCATTCCTTTTCCTAGTGGTAGGAAAACCGGTTACAAAGTCCATTGTGATGTGATCCCACTTCCATTCCGGAATAGGTAGACTTTGTAATAACCCACTTGGAACCTGATGCTCCGCCTTGACTAACTGACAAGTAGCACACCTGGCCACCCACTCAGCTATGTCTACCTTCATTCGTATCCAATGATAATACCTCTTAAGGTCTTGATACATCTTAGTTGCACCTGGATGTATCGAGAACTTGGACTTATGAGCTTCTCTCATAATCTCTTCCTTAAGGGTCTTATCATTAGGTACACTAACATGGCCTCGTACCAGGATGGTTCCATCTGCCGTGATCTGGTACTCCGTCATCAGTTCATTTCGAGCAACCTTTTGTAGGTTCTCGTCCAAGCCCTGTGCCTGCCTGATCCTGGTGAGGAGATCAGCCTGGTTCACTGCTTCCAAACCCAACGGCTCGTCCTCGCTGGCCATTGTGTCCAAGTGCAATGACCGGACCATCTCTTCTAACTCATCTGCTTCCTTCTCAGCTGATACCTCGGCCCTCCTACGGCTCAAGGCGTCTGCCACCAAATTTGCCTTACCAGGATGGTAAGCAATGTCTAAATCATAGTCGGCCACGAACTCCATCCAACGCCTCTAACTCAAATTTAATTCTGGTTGCGTGAATATGTATTTGAGGCTCTTGTGATCAGTAAGGATCTGAACCTTAGCACCATATAGGTAGGATCTCCAAATCTTCAGTGCGAACACTATGGCCGCCATCTCTAAGTCATGGGTTGGGTAATTCCCTTCATGCTTTCTCAACTGTCTTGAAGCATAAGCAATCACCTTCCCATGTTGGGTCAGAACACATCCCAACCCAGTGATGGACGCGTCCGTGTACACTACATAGGGCTGATCTGCCTCTGGCTGTACTAGGACTGGTGTCTGTGTTAGCATGTCCTTCAGGGCCACGAAGCACTTCTCACAATCTCCCGTCCAGACGAACCCCACGTCCTTTGCCGTGAGCTGAGTCATGGGCTGAGCCAAACTCGCAAACCCCTTAACAAACTTTCGGTAGTAACCGGCCAACCCTAGGAAGCTTCTGACTTCCGTTGCACTCTTAGGTTGTGGCCAGGCTTGGATAGCCTGTATCTTTTCCGGATCTACTGACACTCCTTGATCTGACACAATATGCCCAAGGAAACCAATGCTCTTCTGCCAGAAGCTGCACTTGCTCAACTTCGCAAAGAGTTTCTGTTCTCTCAACCATTCCAACACCGCCCTCAGATGCCTCTCATGGTCCTCTTTGCTTCTGGAGTATACAAGTATGTCATCTATGAAGATGATTAAAAATTCATCCAGAAAGTCTCGGAAGATACCATTCATCATCTTCATGAACACAGCTGGGGCATTGGTTAGACCAAATGGCATGACCACAACTCGTACTGACCATACCAGGTCCGGAATGCCGTCTTCCTTATATCAATGGGCTCTATTGGGATTTGGTGATACCCTGAGGCCAAATCAATCTTGGAAAACCACTTGGCTCCCTTGAGTTGATCCAACAACTCATCAATCCTGGGCAACGGGTACTTGTTCTTCACAGTCACCCTGTTCAACCCTCGGTAATCAATGCACAGCCTGAAACTACCATCCTTTTTCTTCACAACAGGACTGGTGCTCTCCAAGGCGAGACACTTGGGCGTATGAACCCCTTGTCCAACAACTCTTCCAGTTGTTTCTTTAGCTCGGCCATTTCGGCAGGAGCCACTCGATAGGGACTTTTAGACAATGAGTCCGTCCCTGGTTCCAGTTCTATTATGAACGGATCTGCCCTACCAGGGGCAATGCCCTGTAGCGTCCGAAACACATCCTCGAACTCACTGACCAGCGGTATCCCTTCTGGGTCACCACCCCCCACGACCTCCTTAGTGGTGATTGTGGCCAAGTAAGCCTCACAACCTTTCTCAAGCATCCGTTCTGCTTGGACTGCTGATACCACTAAGAACTTGAGGCCGGCTTAATACCTTGGAACCTGCGCGGCGGTCCACACCCACTCTGGAACTGCACCCTTCCCTGGTGACAATCCAAGGTGGCCCGATTCTTTCCAAGCCAGTCCATACCCAATATCACCTCGTGATTTTTAAGGGGGACCACCACCAGATCCACAGGCATTACCCTGTCCTGGATCATCACTGGGACGTCCCTAACCAGTCCCAAGGAATGCATCGCTTGGCCACCGGCTGCATATACTATGCACGGATCATCCCTCGTCCCAATTTGGAACAAACCCTTTCCGATCAACCCTGGACTCACAAACTATGTGTAGCTCCAGTGTCGAACAGAACGTGTGTTTCCACACCACCAATACGTAGGGTCCCTACAAAGACTCATTCTAAGTATCTAATCGGTTCTAGGTTCCGTACCATGCAATTCTACCAAATGGAAAAACAATAAGCCTAGAATCATTACCAGTGATCGACTTGAATGGTTTAGTCTCGTCCTCATCCTTGGACAGCTCGTAAACCCTTGGGTTAGAGGTCTGGCCCCGGCTCTGGTTGCTTTCCTCACCGCGGCCCTTATCTTGTTCCGCTTGGAGCTTTGGGCATTCCCGTTTGAAATGTCCTTCCTTTCCACAATGGTGACATCCCCTGGTATCACCCCCACTTGAGCCCTGCCTGCGGCCTTGTTTCGGCCCTGGACAGTCACGAGCGGCATGATCCATCTTGCCACACCGAGTACAAGCTCCCATAGCCTTCCAGCATTCGCCTCCATGACGCCTTCCGCACTTGGAACACTCTGGCCTACCACTTGAGGTTTTACCCTCCTCGGCCGTGTCCCTCTTCCTCTTCTGGTCACTCCCGGAACCACTAGTGGACACGTGGCTCCTATACCTTTGCTTAGCCTCCTCGGCCAGGTTGGTCTCTACCATAGCCATTCTCTCTACGAGTTCAGACACTGTCTGAAAGTGTCCAACCGAGCTGTAGGTCCGAAGTTCGACCCTTAGGCCTCGGACAAACCTACGTATTTGCACTGTCTCCTCTTCCAGCTCTTTACCTACGTAACGTCTGAGCCGGTTGAACTTCTCCTCATACTCACGTACTGTCATGCGTCCCTGGGACAAATCCAGGAAGTGAGACTCCAGGCGGTCCCACGCTTCAGATGGAAAGTACTTGTGGTTGAACTCAACCTCAAAGTCTGAAAAACGCTCAATAGTCCCATTGGTGCGTTTGTCCAATGCCAACCACCAGTTGTGTGCATCACCTTCCAGGAAGTGAACTGCAATGTCTTTCTTGTACTCCTCCGGACAACGAGTTGAACTGAAGTTTCGAGCTAACCTGCTCCTCCACTCGTCTGCCTCAATGGGATCGGAACTACCAGCAAACTGCTTCGTACCCAGCTTGGAGATGTGAGCTAGCAAGCTCAAGTAATCCACTCTCCTAACTGGACGAACAGGCGGATCGATCTCCATCACATCAGCCTCAATTGTAGTTCGATCCTCAACTGTCCTTGCAGCTGTCTGAGCTACCTGGCGGCTGCTCGAGCTAAACCAGCCGCGGTCCCAGTTGTCTGAGCTGCCCTTTGAGTAGCCTGAGCTGTGGCCTGAGCTGGTGTGACCTGGCCCACGGAAGAATTCACCAATGGGGTGAATGCTTGAGTGAAAGCCAATATCTGAGTGCCCATGGCGTTAACCACATCCAACACCTCGCGCATGGATGGCTCGGCCACCTCCAAGGCCCCCGTTCCCCAACTGGTCTTGTCTCCTGCATGGGAGGATTCACCTTCCTCCTCACGTCCCAACTCCTGCTGATCGCCCAGGTTATCTACCTGAACCTCCATAGGCAAGGTTGACGCCACAGCCTCCCCTGTCTCATTGGTTACCAGTCCCGCTTGGGTAGGCAACACTCGGGCAGGCAGCACTTGGGTAGGATTGATCCCGCCTTCCCCAACTGGTCCAGATGCACCAGCCGCCTCTTAAGCCAACCATGAACCGCGGCCTTAACATCCGTTCTTATACAATGATTCCGGTCTTTTAAGGTCCTTTAGGTGTTAAGTTCAAGTTCCTTTAGGTGAGGTTCGAGTATAACATTCAAGACAAACAAACATAAGGGGCAAACAGATTGTATATATATATAACATAATGAGATCCATACATCATTCATAAGTTCATCTACTAGTTTACACACTTAGTCTATCATAAGTTCACAAGTTGCACAATAGGCTATCAATACTACACGCTTATCAACAAGGACCCATTCACCACATATCTTCCCATGGCCTGAGACTTCACGGTACCTTTCCTTTACCACGGTCCAAGTCTGGTCCTGAAACCACATAAATCACATCATGAACACATATGGCCGATATCTAAGCAACAAGTCTAGAATGGCATGGTTTGGCCCTTAAGAACTAGGATCTGTCCATTTGGACATACACAGATAAATTCCCAAAAACTAAATAAAATGCATGACAATTCATGATAATTCCCAACTAAGAGATTCCCATAGTCAGATCTCAACAGAACCGACCATAGATCAGTCCGGCCAATGCCTAGGACTTTATCCATGGACCGGCCATGGCCTTGGTCCAGTGTTCCCTGTCTGAATCAATCCAATAACATCACAACACACTTTAGAACAGGCGATCCAGAAGAAGTAAAGAGAATGGATGCATCTGCCAAGAGAACCGGCCGCAAGGACGCACGGATCATCCGCAGGCCCGGGGCCGTTCCTTGCAGTCTACACCACTAACCATAGGCGTTCTCTCCCCTGGAGGCAAGTCCTTCTCCTTCTCCTTCTCCTTATCTTTTTGTCTGGTATCCATCTTCACGGCCTGTCCTTCCCACGCTCTGAACATGCCAGCAAGCCAACACCACCACACACGGTTTCTTCTCTAACCGCCGGTCTCTCTCTTTCTTTCTTTCAGTTATGAGTTTGGCAGAGCTTTGCCTAAGAAATTTCGTGCCATTTTCTGTGCCAGGGACTCTCTATTTATAGAGAAAGCCAGCCCTAACTGCCCTGGAGAAATCGACCAAGCAGTTAAAGAGAAAGGGCACAAAACTGCCCCTTTGCACCTTTTTGGGAGTAACCGCCCAACTGCTCTTCCTTTCCTTTGGGCTGTTCGAAAATCAGGCCCATAACCTTTTCGGGAGTAACCGCCCAACTGCTCTTCCTTCCTTTGGGCTGTTCGAAAATCAGGCCCATAACCTTGTCCAGATTCCCTTTCCCAAGGCCAAGACCCCACGGACCCGGCCAAGCCGGCCCGGACCATAACATTTCACCGAGCTGAGTTGAGCTGGCCACTAGCTGGCCTCAGCTGAGTGAGCTAACCTATCAGCTCCCATGAGCTACAAGGACCGTATGAGCTGGTTTCACACTGTCCCAGCTGGTTGAGCTTGTACCCGACCTTATCCAGCTGCTAGATTACTCGGCCAAGTCTCCTAAGCTTTCTTCCATCCATCCTGGTTAAGGCTCAGCTTCCTGATACCCTTAACCTTCTTATTTGAGCCATGATACGCTTGTCCTTAGGCCAAATGACCTGTCTGGTGCGTCTCCTCGCTCGGACCGTGGCTCGTCCCAACAATCCTACCTAGGATCGGGGATGCTACATCCCTAGTCATTAATAGCCTAGACCCTTTCAACAGATACGCAGCGGATTATTCTGTAGTTAACCATTGGTCTAAAACCAATCTAACACTTGTCTGGTCCAATCACCTTAGCCTTGGCCAGTTTACTCAACTACCAATTACCTTAAAGGTCAATCCTAAACCCAAACCAAGCCATACAATTCTGAGTTTCCATTCCCCTAAACCATTCTATCTAGATCTACATAAGTAAATGCTAGATCATACCTTTGCCACATCTACGGAGCTTATTAGCTCCTCGGTCCTCCATTGACTCGAATTGCTCTTGCTTGACAGCTGGAACATGATCACTCAATGATCTTACTTAAGGTCCTTATCTTGATTCCTGCATCAAACAACTCCCCTAGGTACTTAGTCATTCAACTAACAATCCCCACAGACATAAGCAACCTTTGAGAAGTCTTTGAAAGGATAAGGGTTTGCATCCGGCCTTTCTCGGCTCATGCACACTCAAACATCCCCTTGCCATATAGGCAATAGTACCCAATCCATATTCTGGACTGACAAATCTCATTAGATCCTAAGTCAATCAACCAACCATCCTCACATGACTTGGAACTGATGAGTCATCATCTGGCCAGACCGGCTTTGGGACTTAACCCAAACAACATATATGATTTGTTCATACCAAACGATGCATTCCTTAATCAGATTAGTTCCGACACCTTGAACCATCATTCAGAGGTCAGGTCGTCCATACTCAACCATGATCAGATCTTACACGGCCTTCCTTGAACAATCACACTTAGGCTCAGTATCTATGGTCTACGACACATAGTACTAGCCATACACTTCGTCATGACTCTTAGCCAATCTCGAAGCTATCAACACCAAGGTTGATATCTAGAAGCATCACACAATACTCTTACTCCAGCAACGTGACTATCCATACTAGTGCGCGGCCATTGAACCATCGTCATGAAAAATGATCCGACCACCAGACTTGATAAGCCATCTTCTACTTAGCAGGTACTGATATAACCGGCCTTCCATTACATCATGTGGGTCTACGCCCTACATAATGCATATGGCGCCTATCCTACTCACCAACCCAAGGTTTATTGTAAGATATCCTCGAACCATGGCCGTCCCGACAATCCTTTCCAGGATTGGGGGCGTGACAAGTCTCCCCCACTTGTAATGGATTCGTCCTCGAATCCGGTGATGATTATACCTTATCCCAAGACAAAATATTCCAAACAAACTTATTCTAGTCTTGATCAGAGAATAGAACAAGCATGATTAAAACCACCGAATCACCACTTCGTTGATCAATTTTCCTTTGACCATCGTTGTACAAGTCTCCCCCACTTGATAAGGATTTAACCACAAAAATCCTATCAAGTGGTCCTTTCTGGTTTCGCTGATGGCACCCTTACTTGTCTACTTTGACCACAGTCGAGGGTCCATCAAGCACCCATTCAAGTGATACTTGAAAATCCATCCAAAGACATTCCTTGTGTCACTGGCCGAAATCTCCAGGTTGCGGTCCTAGTATTCAACAAGTCTATGTCTTTCCTTTGAATAGCATCTTCTTCAGATTTTTTTCTTTCTCTGATCATAGTCCAAGACTAGATCATAATCAGTCCCTAGGAACATGCTGCATACTCGAGCCTTAGTAGGTTTGGCCAATCCCCACACCACTCGATGTACCAGTCAAGTCCTCACGAACTTGTTCTAATCTTTAGGCTGCTCGTCCTACAATGAGTCCTAACAGATTATTATGGTTCTTTTGTCCTTCATGGACAATAAGGCTCATGACCTCAGCCACAACGTACTGGATCATCCCCTTAACCGGCCACAACCTTTTCAGGCTTGGCCACATTGCGATCTTAGTCCCTACAGACTAAAAACGCCTCAGACTTGACTTCTATCCTTCACTAGACTTTGTCATAATTCGATCCTGGTCCTTCCTTGGACTCGATCGTACTCTGGTCCTGGTCCACTCAGGGACTCGACCGTTTCACCCCAACCATAGGTCCATCTCCGAATAGGTCGTGGGCTGATCCTCGTCCTTTTTTTTGGACTTGATCATTCTCAACCTTAGGTCAAACTCCGACTTGGTTGTACTGCGACCATGGTCCTCTCTCGGACGTGGTCAACTTCGGCTCTGCCATCTCAGCCGGAGCCGACAGAAACTGACTCTAGGACAGTGGTGCTGTCCCTGGTTCCAGTTCAATCATAAATGGATCCGACCTACCAGAGGGGACACTCTGTAGCGAACGGAACACATCTGGTAACTCGGACACCAACGGGTCCTCAAACAGATCTTTTAGATCACCAGAATTTGCCGCGCTCCATAGTGGTAATTGTGGTCAAAAAAATACTTCACAATTCCGTCTAAGCATCCGATCCACACGGAATGCTGACACCACTACTTTCCTTAAAGCAGGACTCAGACAATGGATCTCGATACCAACGAGATCCCAGACAGATCAACAGAATTGCCGTACTCCGTAGTGGTAGTTGTGGTCAAAAATACTTCACAACCCTGTCTAAGCATCCAATTCACTTGGACTGCTGACACCCCTACTTTCCTTAGAGTCGGGCTCAGACTCAAACTTTGGTACTGGATCTGGTGAGCTCCAGTCTCCAATTGCACACAAACTTTGTGGCAATCGAGAGTGGCCCGATACTTTCCCAACCAGATTCATGCCTAGGATCATCTCGTGATTCTGTAGGCGCGTGGATATTTTTCTCGATCAGATCTACAGGCAGATTTCTCTCCTGGATCCACCCGGGATATTTTCATGAGCCCTAGTGAATGCATAATTTTCCCACCGGCTGCCCTCACTAGTCTCGAATAATCCCCAGAACTCAGACAGAAAAGACTCTTTCCGACCAGTCCCGGACTCACAAAACTATGTGTAGCCTCTGTGTCGAAAAGTACGTGTGTTTCCACACCACAAATCCACTTGTGGAAACTATCTCAGTGCATGACCACACCACAAAGAACGTCCCATAACATCCCTCATGGCATTGCCAATAACTTCAATACTTCCAGTTCCAGTGGATACCTAGATGAGTACGATCTCGGTTTGACCACACACTTGGAAAACGTCCCATACCATTCTTCAAGGCTTCTTACTTTTGCGAATGCTCACACCATTCACAAGAGCAATTTTCATATACCTCAATCCCCATCATACTAAGGTAGTTAAGATCATGTTCTTCCATTGATTGGAACGAACATCATGAGTTTCCTCATTCTTTCCTTGGACAGATTCAGATTGGAATTATTCATTCCATCCTACTAGATCTAAGGAAACCTACCTTGACTTATACCGAGTCCTAGCTGATCCATCTGATCACAAGTGCACTCGTGTACTGGTCATGTAGTGTCTCCTTTGAGTCAGATATAATATTGCATATGCTTTATTTATTATGAACGGCCATCAAGGGATAACACTTAACTTCAGTAGAATGCTGCACCTTTATTTCAACCTAAGCCACTCTCTGGTCCATGTTACTTCCCTTGTTTAGGTCATCCATAAACAAGTCTTGCATTGCTTCCATCCCTTCCAACCCGTCTATTACTTATAAATACTAGATCGACCAACCTTTCTGTTTTTAGGTTCTTGGCTAAGCTGGTTCATCTTAGAATTCCCATATTTATAAGCATGATACCCTAGCTTACCTCAACTCTTTCTTGGCTCACCCCAACTAAGGTTTCATAGTCATCATAGTTTTGGAAATAACTTCGGTATGGAACACATCATCTTAGAGCGTTGTACTAAACAGGATAAAGCATGCTCTGATACCAACTTGTAAGACCCGATCCCAGCCGCCTAGTCCGCGGTCGATGCCTCACGTCGCTCGGTCCACTTCCTGGCCTAAAGGCGAGGGCTAACTTAGATCTTAGCTAAAGCTCTTCCCTAGTCATTAATAACCTAGATCCTTTCAACAGATACGCAGCGGATTATTCTGTAGTTAACCATTGGTCTAAAACCAATCTAACACTTGTCTGGTCGAATCACCTTAGCCTTGGTCAGTTTACTCAACTGCCAATTAGCTTAAAGGTCAATCCTAAACCCAAACCAAGCCATACAATTCTGAGGTTCCATTCCCCTAAACCCACCTTTGCCACATGTACAGAGCTTATTAGCTCATCGGTCCTCCATTGACTCGAATTGCTCTTGCTTGACAGCTGGACCACGATCACTCAATGATCTTAATTAAGGTCCTTATCTTGATTCCTGCATCAAACAACTCCCCTAGGTACTTAGTCATTCAACCAACCATCCCCACATACATAAGTAACCTTTGAGAAGTCTTTGAAAGGATAAGTTTGCGTCTGGCCTTTCTCGGCTCATGCACACTCAAACATCCCCTTGCCATATAGGCAATAGTACCCAATCAATATTCTGGACTGTCAAATCTCATTAGATCCTAATTCAATCAACCATCCATCCTCACATGACTTGGAACTGATGAGTCATCATCTGGCCTGACCGGCTTTGGGACATAACCCAAACAACATATATGATTTGTTCATACCAAACGATGCATTCCTTAATCAGATTAGTTCTGACACCTTGAACCATCATTCAGAGGTCAGGTCGTCCATATTCAACCATGATCAGATCTTACACGGCCTTCCTTGAACAACCACACTTAGGCTCAGTATCTATGGTCTACGACACATAGTACTAGCCATACACTTCGTCATGACTCTTAGCCAATCTCGAAGCTATCAGCACCAAGGTTGATATCTAGAAGCATCACATCAATACTCTTACTCCAGCAACGTGACTATCCATACTAGTGCTCGGCCATCGAACCATCGTCATGAAACATGATCCGACCACCAGACTTGATAAGCCATCGTCTACTTAGCAGGTACTGATATAACCGGCCTTCCATTGCCATCATGTGGGTCTACGCCCTACATAATGCATATGGCGCCTATCCTACTCACCAACCCAAGGTTTATTGTAAGATATCCCTCTTAGCCTTTGCGGCTAAAGCCATCCAACAATAGCCGGATCGTCCATAGTCCCGTCTAACCGTCTGGTTAAGATCTAGGTGCGATCGACCAGTTATAAGTCTGACCCACAGGCTCACGGACATTCTTACCTGATCCGACCCAAAGCATGGATCCATACCAGAGAGTAAGGCCCAAGACCAAACCGGATTGCCTTGCAACCAATCAGACCTTGCGACACAACACTCCGGTTAAACTAACCGTCCGTCCGTTCGACTATGCAGCCGCGGACTGTCCACTTGGTTCGGCCTAAGCCTTGAACCAATGGCACTGTTTGGAACTCACACCCTTTGGGAACTAGTACCCTTTGGACACTCATGCCTCTTGGCAACTCATGAACCTTGGCATCTCGTACCCATTCAGATGCTCCAACCGTTCGACCTAACCGCCGTCCGTATGGACTGTCTGGTCCGTGCGTGTGTCCGGCCTATGGCCAAAGGACCACGCCTTAACCTACACAAGTCATGAACCATTTTGACTGTTCAGGGAAGGGTTGCAACCGTTCAGAACAGAACAGAACAGAACCGCCCCTATCCAATCGGATCACCTGAGGCCGGTTCAGACCATGCGCGCGCCTAACTCGACGGTTATGGACCGCGACTTCATTACTCAACCAGAACCACGGTTATAACCAATCCCAACACATCAACAAGGCCACGCCAATGTACAGAAGGAGTAGAAGAAGAATTGGATGAATAGAATAAGAAGAATAGGACACAATCCAAACGCCCATGGCTAGACCGGTTCAGACTGTCCGATTGTCATAGCCGATGAGTGGGTGGTTACGCCACTGACCCTATCAGACTGAACCACGGCTTTCGAGTCTTTCTCCATACCTTTCTCTACGCCTTGGGTATTCATAACACACGGCCTCCTCTCTCCTAAACCGTTCTCCTTGCCAGAGATACAAAACCACCACGACCGGCCCTTTTCCGGCCGATCTCTTGGCCAGAACTCTCTCTCTCTCTCTACGTTTTTCCATGAGTATTTTACTCTGGAATTGGATAATGAAATCGACCAGAGAGCCCCCATGTTTATAGAAAACGTGGGGGTAAGTCTTGCCCCACGAACAGGCACGACTTGCTAGCGAATGGGCACCATCGGCCAAGGGTTGTCCCCTTTCGGCCACTTGCATCCCTTCGCCCTTTCTGATTGGGTTTGGGGTCGGTCATAAGCCCAACCCACGCCCCAAACCTCCTGGACTTAGCCCACGGCCTTGCCCAAAGACCCAACAGCCCATGGCCTCATGGCCGGACCTCACAGCCCGCCACTGACCCGGACCCGGACCATTGGCCTAAATCCCGAACAGTCCGTCTAGCTGAGGTGAGCTGACTCTCAGCTGCCTCAGCTGGGTGAGCTAGTAGTCCAGCTAGTGGAGCTGACTTAGAAGGGACTGAGCTGGAGTGAACTAAACCTAGCTTCATTGAGCTGGCCGAGCTACTCGTCCAGTTACCGTCTTACTCGTCCTAGCTGTCTCTTAGCTTGTATAAGGTTAAGTCTAAGTTTCCTTATGTCCTTAACCTTCTTTCTCGACCATGGAACACTTGCCTTGATGTCCTAAGACTGGCTTGTACGTTTCCTCGAACCATGGCCGTCCCAACAATCCTTTCCAGGATTGGGGTTGTGACATGCCAGCACACACAGGACGTCCGGGGCTGTTTGTGGCTGTCTGTCAGCACACACAGGACATCCGTGTGTGTCCGTGTGTGTCTGTCAGCACACACAGGACGTTCGTGGATTCGATCTCTAGTAATTTGTGAATTTATCTGTTACATTCAATAGAATGCTTGGTCTGGAACCTAGAGTGGCTAGGGGATTCTGATGTGGGTCTCTTATCGGGACCCTCATGATTGGTGGTGTTGAAACCCACGTACTTTTCGACACAGGGGCTACACATAGTTTTGTAAGCCCGGAACTGGTCGGAAAGGGTCTGTTCTGCCTCTGTTCTGGGGATAATTCGAGACTAGTGAGGGCGGCCGGTGGGCAAATCATGCACTCACTAGGGCTCATGACTAATATCCCGGTAATTATCCAGGAGAAAAATCTGCCTGTAGATCTGATTGTGTTGCGCCTACAGAATCACGATGTGATCCTAGGCATGGATTGGTTGGGAAAGTATCGGGCCACTCTCGACTGCCACAGAGGATGTGTACGGTTGGAGACTGGACCTCACCCGATCCAGTACCAAAGTCTGAATATGAGTCCGGCTCTGGATAGAGTAGTGGTGTCAGCAATCCGAGCAGAACGGATGCTTAGACGGGGTTGTGAAGCATATTTGACCACAATTACCACTATGGAGCACGGCAGGTCTGATGATCAGAAAGATCTATCTGAGGACCCGTTGGTGTCTGAGTTCCCAGATGTGTTCCGTTCGCTACAGGTGTCCCCCCTGATAGGTCGGATACATTTACGATTGAACTAGAACCAGGGACAGCTCGCTGTCCAAGAGTCCGTATCGAATGGCTCCGGCCGAGATGGCAGAGCTAAAGAAGCAATTAGAAGAATTGCTGGACAAGGGTTCATACGTCCAAGTAGCTCTCCTTGGGGTGCACCAGTCCTCTTTGTGAAAAAGAAGGATGGTAGCATGCGTCTGTGTATTGACTATCGAGGGTTGAACAGGGTTACTGTGAAGAATAAGTACCCGTTACCAGAATAGACGAGTTGTTGGATCAACTCAAAGGAGCCAAGTGGTTTTCTAAGATTGATTTGGCCTCAGGGTATCATCAGATCCCTATAGAGCCAAATGATATTAGAAAGACAGCATTCCGAACCAGGTACGGCCACTACGAGTTTGTGGTTATGCCTTTCGGTCTGACCAATTCGCCTACTGCATTCATGAAAATGATGAACAGTGTGTTCCGAGACTTCCTGGACGAATTAGTGATCATCTTCATTGATGATATCCTGATTTACTCCAAGGATGAGGAATCTCATCGGAAACACCTGAGAGCCGTGCTGGAACGATTACGGGAACACAAGCTCTATGCAAAACTCAGTAAATGCAGTTTTGGCAGAAGAGCATTGGGTTTCTCGGCCACATTGTGTCCGGTGAGGGCGTCTCGTGGTTCTAGAGAAGATCAGGGCAATCAAGGATTGGCCTCGACCATGCAGTGCCACGGAAGTCAGAAGCTTCCTAGGGGTGGCAGGTTATTATAGAAAGTTTGTGAAAGGATTCGCAAGCTTGGCTCAGCCTATGACACGGTTGACTGGGAAGGACGTTAAGTTCACATGGTCTGAGGAGTGTGGGAAATGTTTTTCCGCGCTTAAGGACATGCTGACTAGCGCACCCATTTTGGTTCTTCCAGAGGCCGACCAACCCTATGAGGTTTATACGGACGCGTCCATAACAGGACTAGGTTGCGTATTAACCCAGCATGGGAAGGTCATCGCCTATGCGTCAATGCAGTTGAGAAAACATGAGGGAAACTTTTCCCCACCCATGACCTTGAAATGGCTGCGGTAGTGTTCGCCTTAAAGATTTGGCGATCATACTTGTATGGTGCCATGGTTCAGATACTTACGGACCATAAGAGTCTTAAGTATATATTCACCCAGCCTGAGTTAAACTTAAGGCAGAGAAGGTGGATGGAGTTTGTAGCTGATTACGATCTGGATATCACCTATCGTCCGGGAAAGGCTAATCTGGTCGCAGATGCCTTGAGCCGAAGAAGGGCCGACGTATCAGCCGAACGAGAAGCGGACGACCTGGACAGTTCGGTTCGTGCCCTACGGTTGAACGCATGAACCAAAGAGTCTGAACCACTCGGATTAGAGGCGGTCAATCAGGCAGACCTGCTTACCCGAATTCGGTTGGCTCAAGGTCAGGACGAGAACCTGAACAAGGTTGCTCAGAATGACAGGACGGAGTACCTAACTGCAAAGGATGGTACCATCCTAGGAAACGGTCGGATCAGTGTTCCTAATGATAGAAGTCTAAAGGAAGAGATTATGAGGGAGGCTCATAAGTCCAGATTCTCGGTTCATCCTGGTGCGACCAAGATGTACCAGAACCTTAAGAAGTTCTATCATTGGATCCGTATGAAGGCCGATGTCGCGTAGTGGGTGGCCAAGTGTTCCACTTGCCAACTCATCAAAGCAGAACATCAAGTGCCTAGTGGGTTATTGCAAAGCTTGCGTATTCCGGAATGGAAATGGGATCACATCACAATGGACTTTGTGACTGGGTTCCCTACCACGAGGAGTAAGAAATATCCGGTTTGGGTTGTGGTTGATCGCCTGACCAAATCAGCACACTTCCTGGCTATCAAAAAGTCGGATGGGGTAGATCAGATTGTACGTAAGTACATTGATGAGATCGTCCGACTACATGGTGTGCCGGCAAGCATAGTTTCAGATAGGGATTCAAGGTTCACATCTGACTTCTCGAGGGCTTTCCCAAAGGCTTTAGGAACAAGAGTGAACATGAGTACAGCCTATCACCCACAGACGGATGGACAGTCTGAACGAACGATCCAGACATTGGAAGATATGTTGCGAGCATGTGTTCTAGACTGGGGTGATTCCTGGGAGAAAAATCTACCTCTGGTAGAATTTGCTTACAACAATAGCTTCCATAGTAGTATTGGCATGTCGCCATACGAAGCTCTGTATGGGCGTCCATGCAGGACACCCTTATGCTGGACCCAAGTTGGGGAACACAGCATGATTGGTCCGAGATTGTCGAAGAGACAACCGAAAAGATCAAGTTCTTGAGGGACAAGATGAGACAGGCACAAGACCGCCAAAAGAACTATGCAGATCGAAGAAGGAAAGATCTTGAGTTTCAAGTAGGTGACTTGGTGTATCTCAAAATGATTACCTTCAAAGGACGAGTCCGGATTTCCAGAAGACAGAAGTTAGATCCGAGATACTTGGGTGCATTCAAGGTCATTGAAAGAGTTGGGATGGTGGCCTACAAGTTGGACTTGCCGGCCAAGATGGACGCATTTCATATGTGTTCCACGTCTCCCAACTTCGGAAATGTTTGACGGACCAAGACATCGCTCTTCCTGCCATTCCAGACGATCTTGGTAAGAACCTAACCTTGGAAACGAGGCCAGTTCGAATCATAGATAGGATGGAAAAAGCAACAAGGAAGAAGACGGTCCAGATGGTCAAGGTCGTCTGGGACTGTAATTGTCAGGATATATCACTTGGGAAACCGAAGCTAGATAGAAAGCAGAGTACCCAGAGTGGTTGGATCAGTTTGTTTCCGAGGAAGCATTCGATTCGGATTCAAGGACGAATCCATCCCAAGGGGGGGAGACTTGTCACGCCCCCAATCCTGAATAGGATTGTTGGGACGGCCATGGTTCGAGGAAACGTGCAAGCCAGTCTTAGGACATCAAGGCAAGCATTCCATGGTCGAGAAAGAAGGTTAAGGACATAAGAAAACTTAGACTTAACCTTATACAAGCTAAGAGATAGCTAGGACGAGTAAGACGGTAACTGGACAAAGTGGACGAGTAGCTCGGCCAGCTCAATGAAGCTAGGTTCAGTTCACTCCAGCTCAGTCCCTACTAAGTCAGCTCCACTAGCTGGACTACTAGCTCACTCAGCTGAGACAGCTGAGAGTCAGCTCATCTCAGCTAGACTGACTGTCCGGGCTTTAGGCCGATTGTCCGGGTCCAGGTCAGTGGCGGGCTGTGAGGTCCGGCCATGAGGCCATGGGCTGTTGGGTCTTTGGACAAGGCCGTGGGCTATGTCCAGGAAGCCTGGGGCGTGGGTTGGGCAAAGGGATGCAAGTGGTCGAAAGGGGACAACCCTTGGCCGATGGTGCCCATTCGCTAGCAAGTCATGCCTGTTCGTGGGGCAAGACTTGCCCCCTCGTTTTCTATAAATATGGGGGCTCTCTGGTCGATTTCATTATCCGGCCAAGAGAAAGGCCAATTGTGGTGGTGTTGTATTCCGGCGACTATGATCGTTTGAGAACTAACTACGGTGAAGAATGGGAGATCAAGACAATGAGAAGAGCATGGAGAACCCAGACGTGGTACACAAGGTATGTGATGGGCCGTGGCTCCATCAGACCGAACGGATGGTCCATGCGACCGCACCGCGGCTCTGCTCGTTCCTAAGTCCCATCCGGCTCTGCTTATCTGTTTCAATTCGTTCTCTTCTCTCTCTCTCTGGTTAAACACGAAAGGTTGTGTTGGTTGAGTCCAAGGGACACGTCCCTAGGCTTTGGCCGAACATAACCAAACCGCTAGCCTAGACACGGGTCGGTTAGTCCGATGATCCGATCGCACCAAGACTGGGCGGTTAGGACCAACGGTTGGGAATGACCCAAGGGCACGAGTTGTCAAGAGTCATGAGTGTCCAAGAGGCACGAATGGCCAAAGGGTGCATGTTCCAAACGGTGTCTTTCGGGACAGGTTAGGACTGATCCTTATGGATCAGCCAATGGCTTGTCTAGTTAAGACAAGGTCACGGTTTGTCTAAGCCAAGGTAGAGTCGCAAGGTCTGACCGGTTGCTAAGCCTTCTGGATTAGGCTTGAGGCTTACTCGGCCGATTGGATCCAGGCCTAAGGCCGGATCAGGTAAGGGAGTCCCATGGGCCATTGAGCCGGACTCCATTGGCCGGTCGCACCTAGATTCTATCCGGTTAGACGGATTGGTCTTTGGGGACGATCCGGATCTGTTTGTGTGTTCTGTATATCTATTCTGGACTATCTATCTGATTCTAAGTCAAGGGGTGGTTGGTTGAATGACTTAGGATACGGTAGGTAGGTTCACACGTTTTATGATTATGTTGACTGAGGTTTATCTAAGTTCTAGGGATTAAGCCAAGCATTGTGGAATCAATCCATTCTATTCTCGGTTATGATTAATGCTTATCTGGTTGTGGTTTCAGGAACTAAGGATGGTTCTGGTCAAGCCAAGGAGCCGTGAAGGCTCGATCAGTGAGAGGCTGTGTAACGTGTGGTTAGATGATGCTAGGGATGAACTAGTGATTGTCTATGAGACTGTTAAGAAGTTGTGTATTGAATCTCATGTTTCTAAGTAATACAAAGTTTATACATTGTTATTCCGCTGTGCAATCTGTTCCTTTGTTTATGAACCTCATATTCGAATATGACATAGTAAATAAAAGACTTAAAATGGATCAAACAAGCAAAGAAATTAATAAGTAAGCCTGCGGACTCCATAAGGTCAAGAGGCCAGGGTTCGGGTCTTACACGCTGGCCCTTCCAGTGGACTGTTCGGGTGATTTGGCCCACGTGGGCTGTCTGTTCAGTACACAAAGACGTCTGTGGGTGTCCGTCAGCACACACAGGACGTCTGTGGGTGTCCGTCATCACACACAGGACGTCTGGGCTGTCCGTGTGTGTCCGTGTGTGTCCGTCAGCACACACAGGACGTCCGTGGCTGTCCATCAGTACACATATCAGCACGCTGGCCTTCCCGTGGAGTGTCGGGTGATTTTGGCCGATATGGGCGGTCTGTTCAGTACACACAGGACGTCCGTGGGTGTCCGTCAGCACACACAGGACGTCCATGGGTGTCCGTCAGCACACACAGGACGTTCGTGGCTGTCCGTGTGTGTCCGTGTGTGTCCGTCAGCACACACAGGATGTCCGTGGCTTTCCATCAGTACACATATCAGCACGTTGGTCCTTGGACTCAGCACGCTGACCCTTCTCGTGGACTTTTCGGGTGATTTTGGCCCTCATGGGCTGTCTTTTTAGTACACGCAGGACGTCCGTGGGTGTCCGCCAGCACACACAGGACGTCTGTGGCTGTCTGTGTGTGTCCGTGTGTGTCCGTCAGCACACAGAGGACGTCTGTGGCTGTCCATCAGTACACATATCAGCACGTTGGTCCTTGGACTCAGCACGCTGGCCCTTCCCGTGGACTATTTGGGTGATTTTGGCCCACGTGGGCTGTCTGGTCAGTACACATAGGACATCCGTGGGTGTCTGCCAGCACACACAGGACGTCTGTGGCTGTCCGTCAGAACACACAGGATGTCCGTGACTGTCCGTGTGTGTCGTGTGTGTCTGTGTGTCCGTCAGCACACACAGGACGTCCGTGGGTGTCCGTCAGTACACATATCAGCACATTGGTCCTTGGACTCAGCATGCTGACCCTTCCCGTGGACTGTTCGGGTGATTTTGGCCCACGTGGGCCGTCTGTTCAGTACACACAGGACATCTGTGGGTGTCCGTCAGCACACACCGGACGTTCGTGTGTGTTCGTCAGCACACACAGGACGTCCGGGGCTGTCCGTGTGTGTCTGTGTGTGTCCGTCAGCACACACAGGACATTCGTGGCTGTCCATCAGTACACATATCAGCACGTTGGTCCTTGGACTCAGCACGTTGACCCTTCCCGTGGACTGTTTGGGTGATTTTGGCCCACGTGGGCTGTCTGGTCAGTACACACAGGACGGCCGTGGGTGTCCGCCAGCACACACAGGACATCCGTGGCTGTCCGTGTGTGTCTGTGTGTGTTCGTCTTTGTCCGTCAGCAAACACAGGACGTCTGTGGCTGTCAATCAGTACACATATCAGCACATTGGTCCTTGGACTCAGCATGCTGGCCCTTCCCGTGGACTGTTTGGGTGATTTTGGCCCACGTGGGCTGTCTGTTCAGTACACACAGGACGTCTGTGGGAGTCCGCCAGCACACACATTACGTCTGTGCCTGTCCGTGGCTGTTAGTCAGCACACACAGGACGTCCGTGGCTGTCCGTGTGTGTCTGTGGGTGTCCGCCAGCACGCACAGGACGTTCGTAGCTGTCTGTGGCTGTCCGTCAGCACACACAGGACGTCCGTGTGTGTCCGTCAGCACACACAGGACGTCTGTCTGTGTCCATGTGTGCCATTCCGCAAACACATGACGTCCATGGGTGTCCGTCAGTACACATATCAGCGCGCTGGTCCTTGGACTCAGCAAGCTGACCCTTCCCGTGGACTGTTCGGGTGATTTTGGCCCACGTGGGCTGTCTTTTCAGTACACACAGGACGTCTGTGGGTGTCCGTCAGCACACACAGGACGTCCGTGTGTCCGTCAGCACACACAGGACGTTGGGGCTATCCGTGTATGTCTGTGTGTGTTTCTTCAGCACAAATAGGACGTCCGGGGCTGTCCGTGTGTGTCTGTGTGTGTCCGTCAGCACACACAGGACGTTCGTGGCTGTCCATCAGTACACATATCAGCACGTTGGTCCTTGGACTCAGCACGTTGACCCTTCCTGGACTGTTTGGGTGATTTGGCCCACGTGGGCTGTCTGGTCAGTACACACAGGACGGCCGTGGTGTCCGCCAGCACACACAGGACATCCGTGGCTGTCCGTGTGTGTCCGTGTGTGTTTGTCTGTGTCCGTCAGCAAACACAGGACGTCCGTGGCTGTCCATCAGTACACTATCAGCACGTTGGTCCTTGGACTCAGCATGCTGGCCCTTCCCGTGGACTGTTTGGGTGATTTTGGCCCACGTGGGCTGTCTGTTCAGTACACACATGACGTCCGTGGGAGTCCGCCAGCAACATAGCACGTCTGTGTCTGTCCGTGGCTGTCCGTCAGCTCACACAGGACGTCTGTGGCTGTCCGTGTGTGCATGTGGGTGTCCGCCAGCACGCACAGGACGTTCGTAGCTGTCTATGGCTGTCCGTCAGCACACACAGGATGTCCGTGTGTGTTCATCAGCACACACAAGACGTCTGTGTGTGTCCATGTGTGCCATTCCGCACACACAGGACGTCCGTGGCTGTCCATCAGTACACATATCAGCACGCTGGTCCTTGGACTCAGCACGCTGGCCCTTGGACTCAGCACGCTGTCCCTTCCTGTGGACTGTTTGGGTGATTTTGGCCCAAGTGGGCTGTCTGTTTGGTACACACATGACGTCTGTGGGTGTCTGTCAGCACACACAGGACGTCTGTATGTGTCCGTCAGCACACACAGGACATCTGGGGCTGTCCGTGTGTGTCCGTGTGTGTCCGTGTGTGTCCATCAGCACACACAGGACGTACGTGGCTGTCCATCAGCACACATATCAACACGTTGGTCCTTGGAATCAGCACGCTGACCCTTCCTGCGGACTGTTCGGGTGATTTTGGCCCTCGTGGGCTGTGTGTTCATTACACACAGGACGTCCGTGGGTGTCTACCAGCACACACAGTACTTCCGTGGCTTTCTGTGTGCGTCCGTGTGTGTCCGTCTGTGCCCATCCGCACACACAGGACGTATGTGGCTGTCCATCAGTACACATATCAGCACGCTGGTCCTTGGACTCAGCACACTGGCCCTTCCTGTGGACTGTTTGGGTGATTTTGGCCCACGTGGGCTGTCTGTTCAGTACACACATGACGTCTGTGGGTGTCCGTCAGCACACACAGGACGTCGGTGTGTGTCCGTCAGCACACATAGGACATCCAGGGTTGTCCGTGTGTGTCTGTGTGTGTCCGTCAGCACACACATGACGTCCGTGGCTGTCCATCAGTACACATATCAACACGTTGGTCCTTGGACTTAGCACGCTGACCCTTCCCGTGGACTGTTTGGGTGATTTTGGCCCTCGTGGGCTGTCAGTTCAGTACACACAGGACGTCAGTGGGTGTCTGCCAGCACACACAGTACGTCCGTGGCTGTCTGTGTGCGTCCGTGTGTGTCCGTCTGTGTCCGTCAGCACACAAAGGACATCCGTGGCTGTCCATCAGTACACATATCAGCACGTTGTCCTTGGAGTCAGCACGCTGGCCCTTCCGTGGACTGTTTGGGTGATTTTGGCCCTCGTGGGCTGTCAGTTCAGTACACACAGGACGTCCGTGGGTGTCTGCCAGCACACACAGTACGTCCGTGGCTGTCTGTGTGCGTCCGTGTGTGTCCGTCTGTGTCTGTCAGCACACAAAGGATGTCTGTGGCTGTCCATCAGTACACATATCCGGTTAGAGACGGATTGGTCTTTGGGGACGATCCGGATCTGTTCGTGTGTTCTGTTATCTATTCTGGACTATCTATCTGATTCTAAGTCAAGGGGTGGTTGTTTGAATGACTTAGGATACGGTAGGTAGGTTCACACGTTTTATGATTATGTTGACTGAGGTTTATCTAACTTCTAGGAACCAAGCCAAGCATTGTGGAATCAATCCGTTCTATTCTCGGTTATGATTAATGCTTATCTGGTTGTGGTTTCAGGAACTAAGGATGGTTTGGTCAAGCCAAGTAGCCGTGAAGGCTCGGTCAGTGAGAGGCTGTGTAACGTGTGGTTAGATGATGCTAGGGATGAACTAGTGATTGTCTATGAGACTGTTAAGAAGTTGTGTATTGAATCTCATGTTTCTAAGTAATACAAAGTTTATACATTGTTATTCCGCTGTGCAATCTGTTCCTTTGTTTATGAACCTCATATTCGAATATGACTTAGTAAATAAAAGACTTAAAATGGATCAAACAAGCAAAGAAATTAATAAGTAAGCCTGCGGACTCCATAAGGTCAAGAGGCCAAGGTTCGGGTCTTACACGCTGGCCCTTCCAGTGGACTATTTGGGTGATTTTGGCCCACGTGGGCTATCTGTTCAGTACACACAAGACGTCTGTGGGTGTCCGTCAGCACACACAGGACGTCCGTGGGTGTCCGTCAGCACACACAGGACGTTTGTGGCTGTCCGTGTGTGTCCGTGTGTGTCCGTCAGCACACATAGGACGTCCGTGGCTGTCCATCAGTACACATATCAGCACGCTGGCCCTTCCCGTGGACTGTTCGGGTGATTTTGACCGACGTGGGCGGTCTGTTCAGTACACACAGGACGGCCGTGGGTGTCCGTCAGCACACACAGGACGTCCATGGTGTCCGTCAGCACACACAGGACGTTCGTGGCTGTCCGTGTGTGTCCGTCAGCACACAGAGGATGTCTGTTGCTTTCCATCTGTACACATATCAGCACGTTGGTCCTTGGACTCAGCACGCTGACCCTTCTCGTGCACTGTTCGGGTGATTTTGGCCCTCATGGGCTGTCTTTTTAGTACACGCAGGACGTCCGTGGGTGTCCGCCAGCACACACAGGACGTCTGTGGCTGTCTGTGTGTGTCCGTGTGTGTCCGTCAGCACACAGAGGACGTCTGTGGCTGTCCATCAGTACACATATCAGCACGTTGGTCCTTGGACTCAGCACGCTGGCCCTTCCCGTGGACTATTTGGGTGATTTTTGGCCCACGTGGGCTGTCTGTTCAATACACACAGGACATCCGTGGGTGTCTGCCAGCACACACAGGACGTCCGTGGCTGTCCGTCAGCACACACAGGATGTCCGTGACTGTCCGTGTGTGTCCGTGTGTGTCCGTCAGCACACACAGGACGTCCGTGGGTGTCCGTCATACACATATCAGCACATTGGTCCTTGGACTCAGCATGCTGACCCTTCCCGTGGACTGTTCGGGTGATTTTGGCCCACGTGGGCCGTCTGTTCAGTACACACAGGACGTCTGTTGGTGTCCGTCAGCACACACAGGACGTCCGTGTGTGTTCGTCAGCACACACAGGACGTCCGGGGCTGTCCCTGTGTGTCTGTGTGTGTCCGTCAGCACACACAGGACATTCGTGGCTGTCCATCAGTACACATGTCAGCACGTTGGTCCTTGGACTCAGCACGTTGACCCTTCCCGTGGACTGTTTGGGTGATTTTGGCCCACGTGGGCTGTCTGGTCAGTACACACAGGACGGCCATGGGTGTCCGCCAGCACACACAGGACATCCGTGGCTGTCCGTGTGTGTCCGTGTGTGTTCGTCTGTGTCCGTCAGCAAACCAGGACGTGCGTGGCTGTCCATCAGTACACATATCAGCACATTGGTCCTTGGACTCAGCATGCTGGCCCTTCCCGTGGACTGTTTGGGTGATTTTGGCCCACGTGGGCTGTCTGTTCAGTACACACAGGACGTCTGTGGGAGTCCGCCAGCACACACATCACGTATGTGCCTGTCCGTGTGTGTCCGTCAGCACACACAGGACGTCTGTGTGGTCCATGTGTGCCATTCCGCAAACACATGACGTCTGTGGCTGTCCATCAGTACACATATCAGCACGCTGGTCCTTGGACTCAGCACGCTGGTCCTGGACTCAGCACGCTGTCCCTTCCTATGGACTGTTTGGGTGATTTTGGCCCACGTGGGCTGTCTGTTCAGTACACACATGACGTCTGTGGGTGTCCGTCAGCACACACATGACGTCCGTGTATGTCCGTCAGCACACACAGGACATCTGGGGTTGTCCGTGTTTGTCCGTGTGTGTCCATCAGCACATACAGAACGTACGTGGCTGTCCATCAGTACGCATATCAACACGTTGGTCCTTGGACTCAGCACGCTGACCCTTCCTGCGGACTGTTCGGGTGATTTTGGCCCTCGTGGGCTGTGTGTTCAGTACACACAGGACGTCCGTGGGTGTCTACCAGCACACACAGTACTTCCGTTGTAATAACCCTCACGAGCCAATAATTTTTTGGTCAAGAAAAATCCCACTCGACCAGTTTTTTAGTTGGTTCAACCATGATTAATAGAAATAAAAATCGACCCGGTAGATTAATTTCTCGACGGGACTGTCTTGTGGTTGAAAGACCTTCACTTGATAGTTTGGTCGAGTCTTAAGTATTTTGGTCGAATTTTTATTAAACTGGAAGAGATTTTCCGAGAACAAGACGAGAGCCAAAGACAAGGAATATTTAGTTAAAAATTATTGGAAATTATCAACCAACTGCTACAAGTAATTTTGGACCAGACTCATGTCTTCCACCAGCCTGCTTGCTCAGTCTTTAATCACATGACTTGCACCTGCCTGCTTGGTTAGCTTCTTCAGTAAATGGCACATGACAATCACAAGCTGGCTGTGTGCTTGCTTCCTCCTTTAATTATTTATGATTGGCTGGAAACTACTTCATGGGAGGAAAGGACAGTATGGTGTAGATGATGAACAGGTTGCCAGCTGTCTGCTCTCAGCCAAGCTTTGTTATGAGCTAAACCCTCAGGTGAAGCAACCACAGCTTGTATTTAACCCTCCTCCAGCTGCTTCCCACGTTCAGAACCCTGCAGAAAACCTAGAGAATTTCAGTGAGAAAGAGAGAAAGAAGAACAGAAAACTCAGTGAGAAAAATCAAGAAAAAAATTGGTGGTGACCTAATCTTCAACCTTAGCTCAGTTTGGTTCTTGAGAAAGATCAGAAGGTGAGATTTTAAATAAAAACCCTAGACCTAGTTGAGTTCAGATCATGATCAGACCTTGATCTTTCTCTTTGATCAGTCCGCCACAAGCTTACCTTGGAGAAGAGGATCAGCTGAGGCCATCTAGTCCTTTGGTTTGTCTTGGTAAGCTTTGGTCTCCTAGCCTAAGTCAGTATCTGATCAGAACAGTTCATGGCTACCTTAGATCTGGGTCGGATCAGTTGTTTAAGTTATGATACAGTTCAGTTCTTGCTTAGTTTCGGTTTGAATCCATCTCCTAAAACAGTTTTCTGAGGTGTTAGGGATTGATTGGAGTTAAACGAAACAAACTCAGTCTGATCTTGTCTTGAACTGTTGTTAACTGAATAGAACTGAACTGATCTGATCTGGTATGAAAGAAACCGAGCTTGAACTGATTTGATTTAAGTTGTTTTTAGCTTGAACCGAACTGTCGGATTCTTGATGTTCTGAACCCAACTGTAACACCCCCGAACCCTTCTAGGCATAGGTCAAACCACCGGCCAACAATCAAACAAGAACATGACCGACGGCCCGACCGTCTACCAAGGCTCAGGAGCGCTACAAGACGGGTTAACGGACAATCCAGCCAAAGTTACAAAAAGTGCAATTTGTAACTAGGCCAGGCCGCCCACTACACGTCCCGTCAGACCAAGCCTAAGGCTTCTCAACCCGTACTCCAATCTGACGTTGTGTTAGCTCGGACAAGCTAATATCAGAACAACAAGGCAGTTTCACAAAACATTCGCTTTATTTATCTTATATAATATCTGGTTTACAATACACAAAAATATTATACAAGTGGTGGTATGCCAAGAAAGCGAAAGTACATACTTATAGTCTGAAAGCATCTTAAGCAAAAAGATGCAAATCTACACCCAGCCAGCCTAGCCTCCCGCGCTTTCTACGAGCTCACTACTGGTCACCTGAAAACAACAACGAGTGAGGAGTGAGTAATCTAGCATTACTCAGCGAGTTACAATCCCCCACTAACAATACAACCCCTCGCTATCCCACCCCAAACAATCTAAAGCGAGAGGTTCAACTAACAACATAATTTAATAACAATAAGCAATATTCGACATACGCAGCGGTAAACCATAGCAAGATAACTAGCATTACGCTAATTACTAGCTTATCACCAAACTCAAACTCGATTTAACCAGGGTTTAACAACCCAAAACACGATATAATATATAACAAACTCGGGCCCTGGTGACGTTAGGTTCCTCCTTCACTATCGGCAATATCCTATCTCCCTACCACAAAGGCCGGAAGAAGGAACTTTCACAACCGACCGCGGCCCACAGTCCTTCGGGTCACCGCGCGACACCCCCACAGTCCTTCGGTTCACTGTCCCATTACAACAACCGTCGTGTAATACTCAGCCATAGTACATGACACCGTTCGTCTGAGTCTTTCCCGATCCAGCGAATAAGGGTTTCCTTGAACCCGCCGGGTACGAGGTCTGAAGGAACACTAACTCACCCCAATATGCCTAGCATTGGGGTTACACAAACGCTATCGGCCAATATACGATTAATACTAAACCCGGTAAAAATAACACAAGGTTTCAAGTAATAATCACAAGACAATCAACCACATTCCAGAATCTAGCATAAATACTAATTCCGGAATACCTAACTATCCACAACTTAGCGATATCATCTAAGCATTCTGCATTCGCTAACTAACCAATCAACCTAACCATTAGCATGCTACTACGGTTCTCAAGCAATAACTAAGCATGCTATCAACTTAATCAACATAACCTCAATTATTAACTACTCAAACCGTACTCAGTTAGACCTGGCCTCCTGCCATGATCCAACTTCCAAGTAACGGGACCCTGCATAAAAACAACTCAGCAATCAATTGATTATAACTCACAGTTTTTGGTTGACCGTGGCCTTGACCCCGAATCCGTCTTCTGCGTTCCGAACCCTTTCTTGACCTTCACAAGTAGACCCACTTCTGAACTGATCTTGAGTCGAGCAGAACCTCTCTTAGATGTAGACTCGAATCGAGTAGAATAACTGTTCTCGAAAACTGCCGAAAAGACTCGAAAACGATCGAAACTCGAACTTTCTTTCTCTAGCTTTCTCTCTCACGTTTTTTCTCTGAGTTTCAGTGTGCTGGATGGTTTGAAATGAGCTGGGGTCGTGGGGTTTTATATAGGATGCAGCAACCAATCAGAACAAGCCGTGTGGCAGCCCGTGTGTCGCCTCGCATGGCTCCGGACGCATGCGTCGCGGCACCTCGTGCTCCACATGTCTGATGGCATGACCAGGACATCATGCAGAGTGACACCATGCCCTCCAGATGTCTGATCCACGGACTGACCTCATCCAGATTGACACTCAGCGCACACATGTCGCTCAGCATGCTCCGATCGCAGGTTTCGCGGCACCTCGTGATTCTGGGTGTCAATCAGCATGCTGTGCTCTCCTGGGCTTCAACACCTCCTGCTTCCCTTGCCACATACCATGCCAGGCAGGTTACATCACGTCCTTATCTCATAGATAAGGCCAGCTCGAGCTTCTCGGTCCATTCGACTGATTTCGACCCTTCCGATGAATTTTCGTCCCGCGATCAATCCCGAATATTTTTCTACGCCCTTCTGATGAGATGAATATTTTAATAAACTCCAAGTGAATCCTGACCTTGATGGAAATATTCTCGAGCCTCCGGCTTCCTCGAAAAATCGATAATACCAAAATTAGGGTTTTCGCCAAACTTCGTTTTCCCCGTCGTGCTTCGATCCCGTTGTGCTTACTTCCCGTCCTGCTTAACTCCCCGTCCTGCTTCCAACTTATAATATCTTCCAAATGATATTCTGGTGATAGCCATTAAGTTTGCAGAAAACTTAGTGGCTAAGAAATGACGGGTTTCTGAAACGTCGAGCTTCTAAACCGTCGTGCTTCCAAATGTTATGCTTCCAAAACATCCTTCTGATCAATCTAACACTTTTCTAACCATGGTCCAGCAGCTTATGGTTCACCCATGATCAATTCTTCGACCATCCATTGCCCGCGGTACGACCACTAAATAATAATATTTTTTTTAAGGGTTTCTACATTCTCCCCCCGTTAACAGAATTCGTCCTCGAATTCTATGGCTCTGAGGGGCCTCCTTCTTTCATTACAACGTCCTCTCGGAATAACTCCGGGTGATCGGTTTTAAATCTCGCTTCATCCTCCCAAGTAACATGAATCCTGTTTTGTCTTCCCCAGAACACTTGTACTTGAGCAATCTCACAGCTTTTTGAGCTTCCGAATACGCCGTTCTCCTAATCTGATTGGTCCTTCCGGATACGTAGGTTTGTCTCCAACTCCTCGATTCTCTCGGGTTCAACAGCACTTGGATCCCGTATATGTTTCCGAAGCATGGAAACATGGAATACTGGATGTAGATGCATATCTGCTGGCAGATCCAATCGGTAAGCTACCTCACCAACTTTCCCGATGATCCTGTACGGACCAATGAACCTGACCGCAAGTTTCCCGCCCTTGCCAAATCTGTCCTTCCCTTTCTGTGCAGTAACCTTCAAATAGACCCAATCTCCTATCTCAAAAGTTACTTCTCTTCTTGACTGGTCTGCGTACTTCTCTGACGGTCTTGAGCCTTCTTCATGTTGGCCTGAATCGTCTCCAGTTTAATCATGGTCTCCTTAACAATAGGTGACCCAACATTCTTCTTTCACCCACTTCCGTCCAACACATAGGCGTCTTGCATGGCCTTCCGTATAATGCTTCATAAGGTGACATCCCTATGCTCGAATGATGACTGTTGTTATACGAGAACTCAACCAACGGTAAATGCTTCTCCCAAGTTCCTGCCCAATCGAGAATACACATCCGCAGCATGTCCTCGATGGTCCGAATGGTCCTTTCCGTTTGGCCATCTGTTTCTGGATGGAACGCCGTGCTTCTGTACAGTTTAGTTCCCAAGGCTTCTTGCAGTGCTTCCCAAATGATGCCGTGAACCTTGGATCGCGATCTGAGACGATGTCAGAGGGTACACCATGTAACTTCACGATTTGGTCGATGTACAGCTCGGCCAAAACTTCAACTTTATCAGTGTCCCGCATAGGCAACAAGTGTGTGACCTTGGTTAACCTATCCACAATCACCCATATCGAGTTGTTCGATCTACCTGGAGCAATAGGTAATCCGGTGATGAATCCATGAAATAGAGTCCCATTTCCATTGAGGTATCGGAAGACTCTGCAACAATCCTCCTGGAACTTGATGTTCCACCTTGACTTGTTGACAAGTTGGACACTGAGCAACCCATTGTGCTACTGATCTCTTCATGCCCGGCCAATGATAGATTCTTCTCACGTCTCGGTACATCTTCGAACTTCCAGGATGGATACTGAGTAAAGAATGATGTGCAATCCTTAGTATCTCATCTCTCAGCCCTTGTCCTTTGGAACCGTGATCCTCCCATTTAGCAAGGTTCCGTCCTCCGCCAAGTAGTATCCGCATTATTTGGCCCGGCTTGTCCTTTGAGTTCTTCAGCAATCTTCAGTAACTTCTCATCCTTAAGTTGTTCTTCTCGAATTCTCTGAATCAAGCTGGCCTGATTCACCGCTTGAAGTCCAATGGCTCGCTTGTCTGCCCTTCCAAAACGACCAACTTCACT